>NC_056728.1:271727185-271784685 GCF_019279795.1 Protopterus annectens
TCCTTAGCATTCCACTTCACTTATCTGTCAAATAAATAAATAAATAAATAAATAAATGCATATTTTGACAAATCTAACAAAGCCACAGTGGGAAAAGGTGCCTTGTAAGATATCAGTGTGGAAAGGTGACAACCAGGAAAACAACTCTGCTACAAATGCTGTGGATCTAACATGATGTACAAGGTGTAAGGACATAATTATAATGAGATGAAAATTATTTTGTAGTAATAATAAAACTATAAAAGCAATGTCATCTCTTACATTGCAAATCAGGTTAGCCATGGTCCCCTACATCAGTTAGTTGCTTTACAACTGAGTAGCAGTTATGGCTTCTGGGATACATGCATTTATTTCAGCTATGGCTTCAAAATTTGATTTCTGCAACAACCTTTTAGAACACAGTAGGCATTCTCATTAACACTTTCTAGCATCAAGGGCTATAATTCCTCATTATCGATTGGGTTTAAAGAGTTAAGGCAGAATAGACTGTGAAGAAGTAAGGGGAAATAGCAGATATTTTATTATTATACCATCTGATCTACTGGACGTCTCTCCTTGATGTGTCCTAGGGTAGGGTTATACTTCTCTACTAATCAGAATTTGGAATTGTATTACCTAATTAGGTGTTTGGCATCATTTTGGTGCCAGAACTCTGCACTCTGTGATTTAATACACTTGCTACATAAGCTTTCTCATCCACACAGCTCATCAGTTCTCCACCATCTACCAGTGAGAAACTGCAAGCAAATCAAGAAATAAAGTAGACTTAGCAACGCTTTCTTAATCAAGTAATAATAAGAATACATACTTGCCTGAATTAGTTAACCCCAAAAACAAGAGCTGAAGGAAGGACTACTATTCTTCAGAGAGATGAATGGATGGATTTCTAGTATTTTGCAGATACAATAAGAATTACATCTCTTGCACCTAACTGTAAGTACTATCCTTGGTGGGTCCTTTGTTGGGCTGAGTACCAAGCGGTACCACTGATGTGGAAGCAGACAGAGAATCACCTAAGCACACAGTTCAGAAGGACAGACTTACCAAAAACATCCTGACTCGAGTCATGGCTGAGGCACTTATGTTTAGTGAAGACATGCACCAAGGACCAAACATGGCACAATTATCTGCAAAAGAGATATCCTTGAAGCAAACACTGGGCACAGCCACTCCTCTAATGGAGTGGACTTTGGTCATAGCATCTCTCAAAAGAAAGTTAGTCGAATGATGTCAAAAACTACTAATGCAGTTAGCAGTCTACTTGGAAACTGTCTGCTTCCCACCTGCATGAAATACTACCCCTGTAGCAAATGAGATGAATAGATGGCCAGCCTTCCTAAAGGCCCATCTTTTCAGGTAGCACCCGTGCTGCGACCCCATGTATAAGGCGTGAATGCTCCTTTCCCCAACGCTCTGCTGCAAAAATAGCCAAATAGGCTGACAGATGGTTTCTGAATAATCCTCAAAAGCACCTTCAGGATGAAGCATAAATTCATCCTGCCTCAAACCCCATTCCTGTAGAATAAAAAACATAAGATTCCCTTCACGTGGCAACATGAAGCTCACAGATGACAGAAGATCATGTAAAGGCTATGAATGCTCTTTTCCATGAGATTTTTTGATGCCACAAAGTTAGATGACTCAAAGGCACCTTAACCACAGAATAACTAAGGACATGTCACACAGGTGTCTGAGATACCTGCAGACTGACCAAACAGGAAGGTACAAGGTACTACCCCCACACAGATGGAGAACCTCTTGCACTTCACAAGTCTGTCGAGTGGAAGTTTCCTAACAGGCTCAATAACTTTCCACCAGCAACTTTAGTGGAATGGGGGTTTGCATCAAAAGCCAGATCATGAAATACAGCTAAACATTTCTCCTCAGTCATGAGGGGCATTACTGAATACGAGCAGAAAGGTTTCCTGTACTGCTGAGGCCCTTACAGCCTGAAATCTTTCCTTTCTCAGCCATCATGAGGGATGGAAATTAGTTTTAGTTTTCTCTCCTTGAATGTTGGGATATGGCATATGATCACTGGCTTGGCAGGAAGGCTGGTAGGAGCCTTCACTACCACACAAAGGAGAATACATCCACTGCTACCTCGTCTTGCCACATCAAAGGACAGGAAAGACCAAATTCTCCAGAGTAGCAAATATGGTGAGCTGCAAAACTATTCTGCTTCAAGAATATCCAGACATGGTCAATAAATCCTGACCACAAAGAAGAGAATGGAGACTGGACTGCAGCATCTTTCAGCTCCTTCACTTCCTCCCACATGTGAACTGCTGAGAGAAGACAGTCTCTCTCTCTCTCTCTCTCTCTCTCTATGGAAAAATCACAGATGAGCAATACTTGCCTGCAATGAGAAGGGGGTACAATCTTGTTTGCCCACTATTTATTTAGATACCACATGATAGACATGTCTCTACAAGATGAGGAAAGTCTCCTGAAAGCAGACATTTCTCCACTGCTCTTAGGGGCAGGAGTACTGTTTTCTAAGCTCCAAATAGATGATGCAGAGTTCCCTCTCAGTAAAAGGGGATCCCTAATCCCTGCACTGTGTAGAAGCCAAGTTGGGGGGGTCCCATGCCACTTGCAGCTCTCTGTCAAGACAGGTGATGGTTATGGCTGCAAGAAGGGAAAACACACCATCAGGCTGCAGAAGGTTGACCACTTCAGGGCATGGCAACAAGGACTCAACATCAATAGGTCCGAGACTGCAAGCTAGCTCTAAAGCCACTAACGCTTCAGAATTCACTGCAACATCTACATCCAAAATGCAAAAGGCATCATGACTACTATAGCCTACATCAGGACCAAATAATGCAGCACAGCCTTCACCAGGGGCTCAGTGGTGCACCTTGACTAAGGAGGCTAAGGCTGTTACTTTAAGCCTTTTCTAAAGGCAGGGATGAAGTTACAGTGTGTCAAGTTACACTCCCAATGAAAGCCTTCTTCTGAGATGGAGACAGGAGGGGACTTCTTCCCATTTATAGTGACCCCAAACAGTGCATCCTTGGAAGGGTCCCCATTATGGCTGCATCCAAGGAGTCCCTGAACAAAACTACCAAGAGCTAGTTATAAAAATAAGGGAACACCAGAACACCACTCTCCTGCAAGGCTTCAGCCACCTTGATCAACACTTCAGCAAAGAGCGAAATACACTTGTTGGCAACATGTCTGCTGAATGAAGGGTTTCCTAACAGCCTTAACATCTCCTCCTATTCTCTTAATTTTGTCTCTCTACACATTCTAACTACTTGCGCCAATATCCTGACTGCACCTGCGTCTCCAAGACTTCACAACACTCCTAAACTGCTCTTTTTCCTATCAACATCCAATTACGTACCTTCATATCTCTCTCTAGCATGAATGGCCATACTTCTGTTCTTGCTTCTTTCCTAGCTAGTGCCTTTGTATCGTCTTTGCTAAGCCACATCATACTCCACCATTTTAAATATGACCAGAGTTAACATTTCATTTTTTATTTGCAAACTGTATGAAAAAAGAGTTAATGTTAAAACCTTTCTTCGTGTTTATGTGAACAGTGATTCCTGCTGTATTAGAATTCATTTGAAATGCATGGTACATATAAAAAGCACCCAATTTACTCTGTGCATGCAGCTTTTCACACTGGGACCTCTTCTGAAAGCTGGGCCTGCCAGCTACACTACTTAGTCATACATCAAAATAAATAAGAAAAAGAAAGACACTGAGTGCTGAAATAAGACCCACCCTAAATTGAACATAAGGAATCTCCTACACATAATTTCAAATGTTTATCTGCCAAAAAGGCATCTGTTACATCTAGCAACGTAACCTAGATGTCATGGCAGTGCAATGGTATGATTCCCTGCAGGGTGACCATCCACATCTGTAAATGAAAGTGATGAAGTCTAAAACAGGATAAACATTATCCCTTCCATCCGGGACAATGAAAACTAAACAGAAGAACCCTAGCCTTCATCCTGAATCAGGGGAGATTCTTCTGCTGTTTTAATCAGCAGACTTTGAGCCGATACCAAGAACTCTGTTGAGTATTCCATGAGCTCTGCTCCACAAACTGAGCCCTTTCAGAAAAATGACCTCTACAGCTCTATGATGGCCCCAAAAGCGACCACCTCAAAAGACCAGTCGTCACTTCAGAAGGCTCTCAAAACAAGGGTGTATTTCCCGGACCCTTCCCCCAACACAGACAGCTCAGGATCACAGGACTGCAGCAAGCCTGCCAGGGCAACAGAAACCCTGGCCAACCTCAAAGGAACTAAAGGGGCACAGGTGCATGACGACTAAAGGCCTTTCTTTATACATGAAGTCTTTTTCATCTTTTGGGACTGGACTGATGTAGTACAGGAAAGAGTAGAAGCAGTGGTTGATAAGCCCCTCCCCCATCTGACAAACCGTTAAAGGTATAGCAGGATAAAAATTAGTCCACTCAAGAGACTTGAGACAAGAGCTCGTGATGATCTTGCTTGATCCTATAATACCAAACTCACACACATCTTTGAGGTTCTCAGGCATTTGCATAATCTGGTGCACCCATAATAAGGTCAAGGCAAACAGTTCAGGAAGTTAAGCTGTTATGTGGCAGAGAAGTGGACTATCTGACAAACCTGTCGAAAGACACTTACCATAAATGTAGATGTTCGAGTGTATTCACTGTTGCAGTCATCACCCTTGAGTTATCTGCCTGCAGGTAGCCCTCAGTTAGCCCAAATACCAGAGACTTAGTATTTCTGCATCGGTTGCTGTCACTTCAGGACTGATGTCAGGTCGTCAGGGGTATAAAAACAAGCAGCCGACGCCATTACATCAGTTTTTCTTGCCCCAAATGTCAGGAGCCCCCCAAATAGGGAGCTAAGTTATGGTGGGGAAAACCACTAGTAAAAATTAAATACCAATACCAATACCCCTGAAAGGTATGAGTAATAGACATAGAGAGGAGAGTGAGAGAGAGACAAGGGGGCTGGAGGGAGGGAAACCAGGACTGCAACAGTGAATACACTCGAACATCTACATTTATGGTAAGTGTACACAACTGTACTATGTTCTTCATGTTTCACTGTTGCAGTCATCACACGGGTTGCTTCCCAAAGCTGAATAAAGGATGGAGGCAGTCGAGAAGAGTTGGGGCTGGCTAGTATGCCCTGCAGGACTGCTGTTGCAAAACCCGCCCTGGATTTGGAAAAGATAGGCATGTGGTAATGCTTGGTGAAGGTATGAACAGGTAGCAGCTTCCAAGATGTCCCTGGTAGGGACTCACCTGAGGAATGCTGTAGAGGTAGAAGTTGCCCTAGTGGAATGTGCTCTGACCCCCTGAGGGGTTGGTTTCCCATGGTGCTTGTAGCAGAAATGGATGCAGTGTGCTATCCATTTGGAGACTGTTTGTTTTGACATGGTCTTTCCCTCTGCCCCTGGTGCAAAGCTGACTAGTAACTGGTCAGATTTCCTGAAGGGCTTAGTCTTATCAAGGTAGAATCTGAGCTGTCAGTGTACATCCAAGGAGTGCAGGATCCTTTCCCCTTTATTTTGAGGATTATGGAAGAAGGTTGGCAAATAAATAGATTGGTTCAGAGCCACACAGGACACCATTTTAGGCATAAAGGAAAGGTTAATCCTGAGGGAAACCCTGTCAGCATGGAAAACAATGAAGTGTTCCACAGCCATAAGTGCTTGTAGCTGAGACACTCTTCTAGCCGAAGTGATGGCCAGAAGTAAGGTTGTTTTCCAAGAAAGGAATTTTAACTCTGCTGACGCTGCAGGCTCAAAGGGGGGTAGTGTGAGCTTTTCCAGTACAAAGTTAAGGTCCCAAGCAGGGGTGGGTGCTCTCCTTGGTGGTCTTAAGTTGTTTGCCCCTCTCAGGAACTGTTTGATAAGAGGGTGAGAGAAGAGAGGTGGCTCAGTGTTGTAATGAGCCGAAATGGCAGAGCCATGGATCTTAATGGAGGAGAAGGATAGGCCTCTGTGGAGAAGGTCTGCTAGGCAATCTAGGATTAGAGGTAAGGAGGGCAGTGCTGTGTCCTCTCATTTAGACCGAGTCCAGGAACAATACCTTTTCCACTTATCAGCATAGGATTTCCTTACACTGGGTCTTCTGGCCTGGTCTTCAAGAATGATGTCCAGTACCTGCTTGCTTATGCTAGTCACTGGGGGAGAATTTAAGGAATAAACTAGGCTGCAAGATTCATGGTTTGCAGGTGTGGATGCAAGATCTGCCCCCCCCCTGCTGAGTGAGGAGGGTTGGGATCTGGGGTAGGTGACAGGGTGGCACAGGTAACAGGCTGCGCAGTAGTGGATACCAGTGCTGGCATGGCCAGTCCGGGGCAATCAGGATTGTCCTTGGTTTGTCCTGTCTTATCTTGAGTAATATTCTTGAGAGAAGAGGCAGAGGGGAATGCATAGATTGAGAGGTTTTCCCATTGGAAGGATAGGGCATCCACTTTCCAGGCCCTGCTGTGAGGTGTCCTGGTGCAGAATTCGCTGAGCTGGTGATTGCAGGGGGGAGGCAAAGAAGTCCACCTCTGGGGTCCCCCATTTCTGGATTAGAATACTGAAGGTGCTGGGATCTAATTACCACTCATGTGGGTCTAGGAGATTTCTGCTTACGTCATCTGCCAGACAGTTTTGTTTGCCTGGCAGGAAATGAGCTTGCAGATGAATCTGCATGTCCAAGGTCGTGTTCCACAGGGCCATGGCTAGCCTACAGAGTGGGTAAGAGTGGGTTCCCCCCTGCTTGCTGATGTACCACATAACTGTGGTGTTGTCTGTTTTTATTAGCAAGGGTCTTGGTAAAAGTAGGGACCTGAAAGCTGTCAGAGCATGCTGAACAGCTAGCATCTCTTTTTGATTGATGTGCGGATGACTGAGTTGGGCTCCAGTGGCCCTGAATGCACTTGTCATCCAGGTGTGCCCCCCAGGCATAGTCTGATGCATCTGTGGTTAGGGTCTGGGTGGTGTGGGGGTTGAGTAAAGGGAAGACCCTTGTTGTGGTTGCAAACTGCTGCCCATCAAAGAAACTCTGTCCTTAGACAAGGTATGATAGGTATGACAGTTTCCACAGTCTGAGAATGTTGGCACCAAAGACTTTTCAAGTACCACTGAAGTTTCCTCATATGCAGTCTGGCATATGGAATTAGTAGGATGCAAGAGGCCATGAACCCTAGGGCCTGCAGGATTTTCCTTGCGGATAGCTGGGTTATGGTGGCTATTTGAGCGAAGTAGCCTGTCAGATAGACTTGTTTTTCCTGGAGTAAGGAATGCCATCTGGGATAGTGTGTCCAAGCTTGCTCTCAGGAATACAATCTTTTGACCGGGGACTAGTTTTGATGTCTTTTCATTGATAGTGTACCCCAGGGAGGTTAGAAGGTTCTTTACAAATGTCATATGCTGCAACAGCTGTTCCTGACTGTTTGCCTGGATCAGGCAATCATGCAAGTATGGGTAAATTTGAATTTTACTCTGTCTGCAATAAGCAATGGCTGGAGCCAAGCATTTTGTGAATACTCTGGGAGCAGTGGATAAGCGAAGGGGAAGTGCAGAGAACTGATAATGCATTGATCCTGCCCTGAAATGTAGGTATTTCCAGCACAAGTCCCTGATAGGGATGTGCAGATAGGCTTCTTTTAGGTCTAGGGTGGCTAACCAGGCATCTTTGGACAGCATAGGAAGAAGCTCCTGAAAGGTGAGCATTTTGAATTTTGGTACTACCAAGAAGGTGTTTAGAGTGGAAAGATCTAGGATTGGGCGACAAGAGCCCTCTTTTCTGGGTACCAGGAAAAATCTAGACTAGAACCCTTGACCTATCTGTTCTGCCAGAAAAGGTTGAACTGCCCTTATGGAGAGCAGGGACTGAACTTGGTTTTGCGCTTCTGCCTACTGGTTTGGAGGATGGTCTGGGAACCCTTTTGGGGTTGGCAGTGAGTGGAAGTAAAATTTGTACCCCTGGAATACAATGTTGAGGACCCATCGGTCTTTGGTGATGGAGGGCCAGTTTTTTGCATGATGGGCAAGTTTTCCTCCTAGGGGCACGAGCAGTTAGGCAGATGTGAGGAGAGGAATAGAGAAGTCATTGTGAATTCTTTCTGTAAGGGGGTGGCTTAGCACTCCCTGTTTTTGAAGTGGAGGCACTCCACTGCTTAGATCCCTGCATACCTTGAGACTGAAGTCTGGGGGGGCCTGTTTCCCCTGGGTCTAGTTTGAGATGGCCTTGAGGGGGCAGGAAATGCCTACTGAATCTAGGAGGCTGCACTTACAAGAAATCTTTGACTGTCTACATATATTTAGCCTTTTTTTCCATCTTTTTTAGAACCTCTTCTGCTTTGGTGCCAAACAGATTGTCCTTGTTCAAAGGGGCGTCTAGTAATTTTGATTTGACATGTTCTGGAAGGGTCTGCTGCTTAAGTCAAGCATGCCTTCTCAGTAAAGAACCAGTGACTGCTGCCCTGCATGATGCTTCTAGAGCATCAAAACCACATTGCAAAGTATGCTTGCTGACTTGGCTTTCAGAATGCATAAGCTATTGTAATTCCTTATTTTCTGCACAGTCAGTAAAGGTAGCTAATTTTTGCTTAATAAGTTCCATAGTATGTTGCTGGTATTTCAGCATGTGAAACTGACAATTCAATGCCCTAATGGCGAAAGTTGCAGTGGTGTATACTTTTTTACCCAATCTGTCTAAAGCTCAGGAATCCCTGTCCGAGGGAGTGGGATTCTTAGCTGTAGTTGCTTTTATACCTTTAGGCCCCTGGGAAATTACCTCTGGGTCAGCAGTAGGATTTTTTAAAAGAAATTTGTGAGAGTCAGGGACTCAGTAGTACTTGTTTGGTTTTCTTGGAGCAGGGGGTAAAGTATCAGGAGTTAGGCTGGATTCCATAAAAACATCATCCACAACATCCAGAACTGAAGGTATTGCTAAAGGTCTATGTTGTGGCAAATCTAGAAATTATCTGAGTCTCTTTTTTGACTGAGGATAGCCTTAGCATTCCAAGTGGAAATGCTTTCTTAAAGTATGTAGGGTTTCACCAAAAGAAAAAACCTCTGGAGGGGAGGCAGAGGGAATGGATTTATCTGCATCTGAATCCTCATAAGCAGATAAAGGCATGTCTTCATACTCTTGGTCTGTTAAAGCTGCTGGGAACATGTCTCTATCTCTTAGCAGGAGAAGGCTGGCTTCCCCTAATCAGCATAATCAAGTCTTAATACCATTTTAAGCATTTGCTGTTGTGGCAAGGAAGCAGGTGCCAGAGTTTGGGTTTTCAGTTATTTATGCGTAGCTCGTACTCTTGGGCCTTAGAAACTCAGTAGTTTTAGACAGAACTGAAGAAGCAAAAGAAGTCGTTGGTTTGTGTCGAATATCGGTAGTGCAAAGAACTTGCTCAGAAGCCGGTGCCTGCATAGCGGCTCTGGACCCATCCAAGGTAGAGACAACAGGTTCTGTAGTCAAAGAAGAGTCTTGCGGCATACCAGACTCCGAACTCGTCTCAGTAGCAGAATGCGAATCCATCAAAGCGGGCATCAGGGGCTGCAAAAGTGCCTCACTGAGTACCGGTAAACTGGCGACTAGCTTAACGGAAGCGTCATTGACAGTTTTAGACCTGTGAGGTCTGTCTTTGTCTTTATCCTTACTTTTTTTGGAAGATTGGTAGTCGGATGGCTTACTGAAGCCATTTCGGAATACAGAAATCAAGAGTGTAAGTATTTAGTGCCAATAAAGGCCTGACGACGAATAGCTCGGATGTTGAAATAAGCACAAAACAGACAGCGAGGTACGTCGTAGTCTGGGCCTAAACAGGTGACACAGTAAGAATGGAAATCTCTGTGTGGTATTTGTTTTCCACAGTTGAGACAATTTTTAACTTCTTCTGACATCGTTAGAGCAAGAAAAAAGGATCCCCAATGGGATACTTTGCTTTAGAAGACTTCAGGATGACTCAATTCGGAAATGAAAACTCAGGCAGCAGCCGACCGGCACACATGCAAACTGCTTCTGCTTCAGGCTCCTCTGCAAGAAAGACTGATGTAATGGCGTCGGCTGCCTGTTTTTATACCCCTAACAACATGACGTCAGTACTGGAGTAACAGCAACCATCACAGAAATACTAAGTCTCTGGTATTCGGGTCGACTGAGGGCTACCTGCAGGCAGACAACCCAAGTGTGATAACTGCAACAGTGAAACATGAAGAACATCTAGACTCTGCATTGTGAAAAGAAGGCAAACTACAGTAGTCTCTAGGATGTGTGCTGCTTCAAAGAAATCATGTAGCATTCAGCACTGGGAAGCTTGGCGAGGTATCTTCCAAGTCTGGAAGCAACTTATAAAGGGCAGAATCTCTAATGATAGCCTTCAAGGAAGGTATGACCTATGGCTTTCCAAACATCTTCCCAACAAATTCTGGAAGGTATTTCTGGGATGAAAGAATAGGGGCAAAAGCCAGTCAAGTGTGCTCCTTGACAGCATCCAAACAGAAAGAAGGGGGAGGGGGGCTGGTTCTCATTATCAATGTCAGAGAGAGACCACAGAATCATCCAATACCCTAAAAGTGCACAGGCAAAGCAGAACTGTGCCAAAGGCCATGACCTTATGCACAGGCGAACATGCAACAGATCAGTAGAGGGTGCTGCTGGCTAAACTAGCCAAAGGTGGTGAGAGGTGGGGCGATGCTCATGTCAGAGATGACACAGGCTTCAGCCCTAACTCCCTAATGCGAGCTCAAGTCTCAAGTTCCAACAAAACCTCAAACAGCTGTCTGATGTCCATTCCCTCAGGCAAGAGCCGAGGCAAAGCAGGAAAAAGTGGACCTGCATCAGACAAGGCCTGCTCGTCAAAACAGCCTGAGGGCCAGTTCCAGGACGAGACTGCCCAGTCCTATAATCTAAGGTCAGGTGATTAAAGGGCCATATTTCTGGGATCAGGCAAGTTTACAGAGGGCTCCAGCCAACTATATGAACATAAAGCTGCACAACTCTCAGAATCTACCCCCCCAGGTGGAAGCTACAGCTGCACTTCTCTCATCCCTTACTTCTACAAAAAAAAAATAAAGACTAGCTCAGACACGGCCCCTAGCTAAGAGACAGTAAATACAGCACCTGAAAAGCATCTGAAGAACACTGGATACCAGATTTATCTCCAGAAGCTTCTGACCAAGGCAAGACCTCCAAGTGATCATTCTTGAGACAAGGCTTTGTGAGAAGGACCATTTCACCGATCTCTCTGTGACTACTACCTGCTGCTATCTTATTGAAATAGGCCAAAAATATCTGGTGTCAAGTAGCCAGCTCTAGCTAAACACAGTTCAGGTGACGCTGAAGACCCATCTGATAATATGATGGCCACAAGGACAATACTTGTAATGCAGCTTAAGAATGTGAATGTATGACCTTACCAATGGCAGTAAGGACTGAGATATGAGGTGTACAACTGACAAAAACATGGCAGGAATAAGCTTGCATGCATAGTTAGAATGTATGTCATAACATGCAACAAACAGGCATGTGGACATTTCCAGATACGGGATTATGGTGAAAATGTGTTAAATTCTGACTGGTGGTAAAGTCTAAACTATCCTAGGAGCTAGCAATTAACATGCCCCACATGAAAAAGGTTGCTCTGTCTGTCATGTGTAACTAGTTTGCAACCAAAGTGGAAACACAGTGATGCTTCTACCGGCTTAAGAGAGATAAATCTACAAATTATAGGTTCATAGGATAATACTAGGCTACTGACCCAAAGGCCCTTATAAGCCTAGCCAAGAATTTCACCCATGTTCCCTCAAAGTCAGCACCCATTTCCCCTGTCCAGCAGGGACACAGGTGGGATCCCAGGGGTATATTTTCTGTTTCCCATCCAGACTGCTCTTAGAGGGCTGAAGAAGTACTCTGCTTCACATGTAGAGGTAGTCTTATTCCACAGATGGAGGGAGTCTTTGGGACACAAATCTATCCCGCCAACAAGTTCTACTAATGTCACAGACCAGGTTAAGGCTTTGCGTGCAGGTTCTGAAAGTGGAGTTTGATTTACGGATATGCAGCAACTCCATCAAGGCTGGGTCTGAGATGGCCTTGTATGCCAGACACAAGTCACCTCTGAGCAGTCTGTACGAGACTGAGTAGAGGGACAAGGCTTTTAGCCTATCTGTATAAGATAGGTGTTTGAGACCCTGGATTTTCCGTTCCGGAACCTGTGTGGTCTCTCTAGCTGCTGCATGTGCTTGGCAAGTTACATGCTGAAGGAAGCACTGTACTCAATAATGGGTCTCATAAGGGAGAAGTACAGGGATGCTTTCCTTGTTCCTGCATGAAATGGAGGCAACGTGGTGGTCAAAAGTCAGGCAGACATCTATCTGGGTGCCCAGATTCCTCACGACTGATTGTATGCTTAGTACATTGTTATTAATGTGATAAATAGTGGGGATGCCATTTCCCCAAAGTGGATAATGATGCATTTCTTGGCATTCAGTTTCAGACCATGCTTCTGACACCAATCATTAGTTTGGGTAAGGCCCTCTTGGACGATGTTCACATCACTAGAGAAATTTTAAGACAATCCCCAAATTTTAAGACAATCCCCAGCTTGCAGTCATCTGCAAACATGGTCAGCCACACACCACTGGTTTTGGCTTGCACCCCAGAAAAGTATATCCCAAACAGTAGAGGCCCAAGACTGATCCTTGAGGTACACCACTCATTACTGGTCTACTACCAGAGGTGGCTTCCCCTATTTTGACTGAGTGGGTTCTTTCAGTGAGCCAGTTAGCTACCTATCTGGTAACACATGGGTTTGAAGCCTAGATGGGACAGTTTATTATTTATCAGACCTTTTTAGATTTTCCTTACTTTTCTCAGCAACTTTAATTCAGTGAAGATAAAAACACTGTAGGATTTACCACCAGGAGATGTAGACGTAAAACAAATCCTTTATTCACAAACAGGGAGACCAGCGCTTTCACGCACCCAAGTGCACTTCATCAGATCTTAACAAAATACAGCAGTTCATCCATTATATATATAACAAGTCAATCACAATCAATTAAACAATTAATTAATTATGTAAGTAATTAAGAAACACTCAGAATCAAATAAAAAATTCACTAGAAAATAGCTTCATCATCTATTACAAACGTCATAGTTAGAATATTTAAAATAGTTAAAATAAAACAATCAAATATGCCAGAGGAAAAAATGCGACATGGAACATTTTAAAACAAATCTATTTGCATAGCAAATGTTTCTCATCAACGAAAATATAAATTATTTAATATTACAAATCCCAAAAATACGATATTATGGATTTGCAAAAAATAAATAGATACTTTTAAGTAAAAGCAAAGAAAGTTATATAATAAAAAAATAAACAGATGACATCCCTAAAAAAATCAACTTCATTCTATAGATTCTATAGAATCAATTGTAGGGTATGTTACTATATAAACATAGTGAGTAATGTGTGCTCATTATTTATATAACCTAGCATCTAAAACAGGTTTAATACAGACACTATGATTGAGACCAGGAGGTAAATGTGCTCCTAGTCTAAAAATCCAAACTAACTCAACATTAGCTAAAGTGTTTATTTAAACCCACTAACTGGAGTGCCCTAAAGCTAAAACTGTGTTCTCTATGGTCACTAACATGTTTAGCCAAAACATTGAGTTCATTGTTCTTTTTAATGTCATAGATGTGGTTATATATTCTCTGTTTAAATTTTCTTTTGGTCATTCCTACATAGAAAGCGTCGCATTTTGTGCAAGTCGCTAGATATATCAAATTCATTGATTCACATGTCGCATAAAATCTGGGCACAAAGGTGAAATCTTGTTTAGGATGTTTATAAATCTGTGTGTCAGTGATATACTTACACATATTACATTTCCTGCAAGGGAAACTACCTACACTTTCAATATATTCATGTCTATGTAATGTAGTATTATTGGACGTGATATTGTTTTCTTTAAAGCATAATAATTGCTTAAGGTTTTGAGAGTTCCTAAAGATGAACCTAGGTTTCTCACCTACAATATTCCTTATTGACTCATCCATAGTTAGAACATTCCAATTACATGATATGATGTTCTTCAAATCAAGAAAATCATTCGTAAACTGCATAACATATGAAAGTCTAACGTCATTTCCAGAATATTTACCAAAATTACACTTATATTCAGTCTTGTGATCTTCATAAACATCTTTCATATAATCTCTCCTACCCAAGATATTATTTTTAATGTCCCTTACCAATTTTTTGTTATATCCTCTGTGCAAAAACAGATTTTCCATAGTTTCTGCTTCGCTAATCAATGTATCATTGTCCTCACATAGTCTTGTCAACCTAATATATTGACTTTTTACAATGCCTGGAAAGACATGTCTGGGGTGCATGCTATTATAGCACAATAAAGTGTTTTTCCAACAAGGCTTTCTATACAACGCTGATTTTATACAGTTACCATCGGTAATTGTCAGGTTAATGTCCAAGAAATTTATGGTTGTATATGACCATTCCATAGTAAACCTTAAGAATTCAGTTGTAGATTCAAGGTATACTAAAAAATCTTTAACCTCAACATGGGTGCCTTCCCAGAGAATTAGAACGTTGTCTACAAACCTCTTGTACATTTTGACCTTCTCAAGATAGGTCTTATGGTTAAACATATTATTCTTTTCCCAATTGAAGACTACAAGATTCGCATAAGTGTTCGCAACAGGGGTGCCCATGGCAACTCCCCATTGCTGAAGATAATATTTCTGGGTAAACATAAATACATTATTTTCAAGGACCGTCTCTAAAAGATGACATACTAGAATCTGTTCATCTGTACTAAAATCAGTATCATTATTCATAACATCCCTCATGGCTTGCAAACCATAGCCATTAGGTATACTGGTAAAAAGATTTTTGACATCAAGAGTCACCAGTATACATTTCCCTAACCTGATGTCATAATCTAAATGCTTATCATTCAGGAGATGATATGTATCCTTTACAATAGTTGGAATAGAGTCAACCACAGGTGTGAACAATGATTCTAAATATACCGATATAGTTGAGGTAACCCAGCCCCTACCTAAAACAATAGGTCGCATCGGAAGTGGAAAAACATTCTTATGTACCTTAGGTAACCCTTTCATACACGGGATCAATGGTGATTCAATGTGTAGGAAATCATAAGTTTCTTTATCTATCTGCCTACACATTAAAAGATCATAAATATCATTGTGTACCTTATTTATAAATCTGTGTTACTTCAATATTCATCAAGATACGATATGTATTGATATCTTGTAGCAGAATGTTCATGCTATCATTATAGTCAACAGTGTTCATAAGCACCCCCCCCCCCCCTTTATCGGCTGGTTTTATAGTAAGCTTAATGTAATTTTTCAGCTTTGTAAGTGAGGCAACTTCCAAACTTGTCATATTAAAAAAACTGTTCTTCTTTCCATCACCTATAGAATAATATTTATAGAAATCACGTTCACATAATTTAATGAAGCAGTCAACACTATTTGGTAAAGGGGGAGTGAAACTACTCTTCTTTTTTAATTTAAAAGAACACTCACTCCCTAAAGACACTGTATTATAACCAAAGAACATTTTCAATGCAATAGAACGACCAAATAAATGCAAATCTGTTAACGTATCACTAATTTTACTGGGTTGAGACGATATAAAACCCAGTCCCTTATTCAAGACAGCTATGTCAGATTCATTTAAAACATAGTCCGAAAAATTAAATATTAAAAAGTTCAATTCTTTGTACTCTTCCTCTGTCCATACCTTTCTTCTGAGAACTTCCTTTTCCTCGGGCCCTTGCTTAGTGAACGCCCTCTCGCATAATTCGACTGTTTTATCGGATATTCATAGGTTCATAGGTTGGTACTAGGCTATCAGCCCAAGGACCTATACAAGCCTAGCCATAACAATTCCCTGGCTATTTCTTCCCACATTATTTACTTTCCTGGACCCCTGTCTAGCAGGGCGACTGACGTGATCCCTGGGGTGAATTTCCTTTCTCCCATCCAATCGTCAAGGTTCCTCTTGAAGAGGTCCAAAGAGGCACTCTGCTTGACATGTATGGGCAATCTATTCCAGAGTCTGGGGAGTCTCTGGGTCAGGAACCTATCCCTCCAGCATGTTTCGTTTATTGTGATGACAAGGTTTAGATCCCTGGAGCGTGTAGCTCTGAGGGATTGGGATTTCTTTAAGTGTAGCATGTCCAACAGCTCTGGGTTTGACATGGCCTTGTATGTTAAGCAGAGATCGCCTCTGAGTAGACGATATGCGACAGAGTATAGCTGGAGTTTTTTAAGGCGGTCAGCGTAGGGCATCTGCTTTAGGCCTGTGATTCTTTTAGTGAGGTATTTCTGAGGCCTTTCCAGTTGTTGCAGATGTCTTGAGAGGTACATACCAAATGGGGCGATGTATTCTATAATGGGTCTAATGAGGGATGAGTACAGTGGGACAATGACCTCCTTTTTTCTGGATGAAAAGCCCTTCGTGATGAGGTGTGCCACATAGAAGGATTTCCTGACTGTTGTGGCGATGTGGTTATCGAAGGTGAGACCACTGTCCACCTGTGTCCCTAAGTCTCTTATCACACTTTCTGTGTTTAGTGTACTGCCACCTATATGGTAATTCATGGATACATGTTTTTTCCCAAAGGGATAACAATACATTTCTTGGCATTGAGCTTGAGCCCATGGCTCTGGCACCAAGCATCTGTTTCTGTAAGGCCCTTTGTAGAGTATCCACATCATTTGGGGATTCAATAATGGCTCCCAGTTTGCAGTCATCTGCAAACTTTGTTAGCCAGAGTCCCTTAGTGTTGACCTGTACTTCAGAGAAGTAGATGCCAAACAAGAGCGCCCCAGGACTGAACCCTGAGGTACTCCACTTGTCACTTGTCTGGAGCTGGATTTGGAGTTGGCTACTTTTACAGTGTGGGTTCTATCAGTAAGCCATTTAGCAACCCATTGGGTGACATAGGGATTAATACCCAACTTAGTAAGTTTATCTATGATTCCAGAGTGGGGGATGGTGTCAAAGGCCTTGGCAAGGTCTAGATAGGCTGTGTGGACCACCTTACCCTTGTCCATGGCTCTGGAGACTGATTCAAAGAAGTCAATCAGGTTCAGGAGACAAGATCGGCCCTTCACAAATCCAAACTGGGTGGGGTCCAGTGTTTGAAGGTTGCCAATGTCTTTGTTTATAAGTTCCATGATGATACACTCCATGGCCTTGCAGATAAGGCTTGCCAGACTGATGGGACGGTAGTTTCCGGGATCCAAGGTGGATCCCCCCTTGTGGATTGGGATAACTGTAGCTCTGCGCCACTTAGTGGGCACGAAACCTGAGGTGAGGCTATGATTAAACATGACACTTAGGTGAGGTGCCAGTTCATATTGTAGTTCATGTAGTACACAGCCAGGGATGTCATCTGGTCCCATGGATGCTGTATTCTTGGCTTTAGAGAGTGCGTTTTGTACCTGTGTGGCCGTTATTACTGGAATTTGGCAATCTTCCGGTATTGAGATGGGCCATTTAGGGGGTGAGAGGGGGTGAAGTTGGCACTGAATCGATCTGCCAGGATATTGGCAATATCCTTTGAATCAGTATATTTATTGCCATTCTGTTTTAGCTCAGAGCAGATCTGAGCATTGCCATTTAGATTCTTGACATAGTTATAGAATGCTTTGTGGTTGTCTTTGGAATCTTTGGCAATTTTATTTTCATAACTAGCTTTGGAGGATTTTATGAGGCATCTCAGTTTCTTACTGAGGCTAGTAAGGGAGTTTTGCATCCTGGGATTTTCCTCTTTTCTGCAAAAGTTTCTTCCTTTTGTTGTAAAGTTTGTTTATGGCAGGGGACCACCAGATTGGCTTCCTTTTTTTGGATGAGAGCATTTTGGTTCTATTTGGGATGGCACGATTCATGCATGAGTGGATGTGCTCGTAGAGTGCCTTAGTGTAGGATTCAGCAGTTGAACTTTCAGTTCCCGTCTGCATGGGTGTCATGAAGTTTGTCACTTCTGACTTGAGTAGCATGAAGTTGGCTTTGGAGAAGTTTTTTATGGTGGTTTCTTTACTGGGGGGTGGGGGTGGGATGTGGATGTTAAGGGTGATTAGCTTATGGTAAAAAACGCTTTTCATCTAAGCAAACCACTTTAGGACGGACGACTGGTTCCGCATCTTTAGTCACCCCTCCAAGTGCCTGTTGGTTCGGTGGTGGAGTACTAGTATTGATGCTAGCACTCAATGGCATAGAATTACATAATGTTTCATTCAAAGGTTTATCAATGGAGTTAATAGTAGAAGTGCTCTCAGACTCTCGACGCTCATCATTTCGTCTAAGTCACATCAAAGCAGTGTCTGTGGACGTATTGACATCATGCGCTCCTACTTCCGTGGCCAAAGTAGCATTAGAAAACGAGCCATTGAATGTCCTCAGCCATACAAAATTATTGCCCAAAGCAAAGTCATTATGGTCCCTGCAGAGTTTCCGTTGTTTGATAAGCCTTAATTTCTCACTATAGATGTTAATTTGAGATTGAACACTTTCCAACTTCCTAATATGAAAGTTGGAAGTAAAGCGTTCATATAAGTCTGCACATAGTGCTTCTACTTTCTTCTGTAACTCAGATTCAATAGGGGAAAAATATTCAAGTAGTAAATGAATATAACTGAAACCGATGTTAATATTTAGATCTTGCCATTTTTTGAGCAATGTAGGATGTTGTTCCCCGTACGTAGGCATACACAACACTCGCATACCTCTCGGTATAATTTTAAAATGTATGCATGCCTCTAAGTGCCTCCGTTGCCAACAGTAACGTTGTATCCTGAACATATAATTTTCTAGCTCTTTCAATAAGCCATTAAATTCAATTAAATTATCAGTATTAACTGAAAGTGAAGGTATATTGGTATGCACCTGCAAATCCAAGGCCAAGAGTGGATTGTCTCGATGAAAAATAAGATTATCCCAATTTCTTAAATTGTCCCTTAATGCAGGGTTGTAGTCCAATTCTATCGATGATCCCTCCATGGTGTGGAACCTCCAGTAAATCAAAACCAAGGAAATGAATGTAGAAAATATTACCGTACAGTCCCAAAAGAATCTCACAGTCAACTGGGAATCAATGACGATAAAAACACTGTAGGATTCACCACCAGGAGATGTAGACGTAAAACAAATCCTTTATTCACAAACAGGGAGACAAGCGCTTTCACGCACCCAAGTGCGCTTCATCAGAGCTTAACAAAATACAGCAGTTCATCCATTATATATATAACAAGTCAATCACAATCAATTAAACAATTAATTAATTATGTAAGTAATTAAGAAACACTCAGAATCAAATAAAAAATTCACTAGAAAATAGCTAACTTTAATTCAGCCATCATTTAATGGAGCAATCCTCCTCTACAAAATGCAGCAGTGTTTCTCAAAATATCAACTAAGCTAGATAGCTAGCTCTGAGATTTAAAAATCTGTTCAATGCAGCAAGTCAACTGGTGTAAACAGACAAAGATGTGTAAAGCAAAAACCTGAAAATATTCAGCCTGTCATAAGGCTAGTTGGGAAAAGGATGACTGAGTACCAGATTAATGTTCACTAAGGGTAAGGGGTTCAAATTCTGAAGTGCACTGATCTATAAAAAAGACATTATGCACAGCAGTGACAATAGGCAGGAAGATCATTTAGATTTCACATTTCTAGCACTCCAGAATGAACCACCCTGCCACAACCAGCCTGCCCATATCACATAGAGGGATCCCAAGAGGTCAAATCTGCAGAGGAGCATATCTGGCAGACAGTAAAGTTGTGTAAGAAAACTTACCACAACAGTAGATGCTCAACTGGATCACTGCTGCAGTAGCCCAAGTTATTTAGTGTATGGCCCAGTGACGGGCTTGCTTTCAAAGCTTGAGAGCACCTTTCACATGCTCTAAATGTCAGGAGCTCAACGAGAGCTCCAATATAAAATAAAGTCAGAGTGCCAATTCAGTCAAAACATTTTTGCCAAGAAAAAGTGAGGCAAGAGCTCTGAAAGCATAATACTAGGAAACAAACCCAACTGTAAACTATATGCACAAGCATCTACATAATTACATACAGGCACTAAAAAAAGGCAATCAGCCAAAATAAGGGGGCTAGAAAGGTGGGCTACAACTGCAACAGTGATCTATTATTCCACAGCAGGATTTCATTGAAAGGGCACAGAGTGTATGCTCTAAACCTGACCATGAGAATGCAGCCAAGACCTACATTAGTAAAGATGCAATCATATCAGCAGAAAGAGGAGACTGTGACAAAACTGAGGAAGAAAGGAAAAGTATTAAAAGTTTGTGGTATATGATTATTCACTGTACACCACACAGAAGCAAAGCACATTTGTCCCAGCAATCAGGGAATGCTCTGATGGGACGCAAGATATTTGGGGGATCAAGAAATGCTGAAGAGCTACCTCTCAGCAAGCTATCACAGCCAGCCAGCAGACAAAGACCTGGTATCCCTCTGCTAGTTGAACTGCCACATCACTGTGGTGTTTTCTGTAATCACATGCAAGGGTCCTGAAGACCCCAGATAAGAAAAGAGATTATAACATGGATCCCAGCTAGTCCTCCTTTGACCCTGATGTGGATTTGCCTGTCTGACATGCCCCATAGGCCACACGCTTTCACTTTCATCAAAACTGCTCCCCAAACAAAATCTGAAGCATTTGTTGGTACAGGCTGTGTTGAGATGAGAAGAAATAAAGGGTGACCTGAATTCTGAATTGTGTGTAATCTCTACCCATGCAGTTCCTTTTTGAGAAGACCAAAACTTGGAATCTCAAATTCTATAGTATGACAACGCTGAGTCTTCATTAACACCAGAAACCCAATCCTGTATGTTAAAGAGGGATTTGAATATATATCTGGAACCCCAAACTGGTGAAGAAGACAATCCATGTTAATGACTCCTAACATCCAGGAAAAGACTCAGCAAAGATAAGTTGTCTAAATAAATACGTGAGAATACCTGGAGGGCTGCAAAGGGTTACTCCGAGGGCTAGACCTTTTCTGAACACTCTTAGAGCTATGGATTACCCAAAGATAACAGGAAAAAATATTTTGACCCAAACACAGAATCTGAGAAAGAAAAGCTGTAGAACAAAGGCAAGCTATTTCTTTGGAATCAGAAACAACATGAAATAAATCTTTGCCCCTGTGGCCTAAAGGCACTGTATCTATTATTTGTAGGGCTAACATGCGATTGTAAAGAGAGAGACTGAGCTCCTGTGTCTGGGACACAGTTAGAGATAATGTTTTGTGGGGGGGGGGGGACGACCAGGTATAGTCATAAAGGTGTAGATTGTCCAATTTCTGAAAAAAATCCTGTGCTTCATTAATGCTGATCCCCTTCTGCCATCTCTGCTTTGTGGCCTGTTTGTCAGAAAAATGCTGGCACCATTCAAAGAGATCCCCTGCAACATTCAGATAACTCTCTGATTTACAATGACGGACTGGAAAAGTTTGTTAAATCCATGAATTAATTTCCCTCTTTCATCATATTGTTTGAGTACTTGAGAAGCAAAAGGACCAAACAACTTCTGCATCTAAAGTAGAGTTCAAAATCTCAGATTTAACTTTATCTGCAAGCCTTTGGTTACGTACTTGGGCATACCTCAAGACAAGAGCATCAGCCCAAGACACAGCATCTGCACAACAGTACACACTCTTTGGGGCATGTTAACTGACCTGTTGTCTACTACAAATAATAGGACTCAGAAAGGATGTATCCACTGTTAGCAGATTAGTAGAGTATTACTTAATGTTTAAGCACAATGCAACAAACTTACACATATGGCTCTGGTAATTGAGAATTGTAAAAGCCAAAGTAGTTGAAGAGAACATTCTCTTCCCTAATCTAACAGCTTACTTTCTGTGTCCCTTGGACAGAGGTTAGCTTTCAAAAACAATCTACTGTCAGTTGGCACTGAGGCAGAAATGGCAACAGGCCGACATCAAAAGTGAGAAAACAAGAATTTGTTAGTCTGGAAATTCTTTAAAAAAATGCATTTTTAGGGACTGAAAATGGAGAATCAGGATTAGTCCTAGCCCGGGGAATCCATTGGAGAGAACTCTGTCTTTAAAAGTGTCGGAATATCCTAAGGATTTTCTTATCACAATAATGCTCAGGTAAGAATTTTTGAATTCCAAGACTAACTTCCAGCAATTAATTCTGGTCTAAGTTAAGACTACCATCTTTATGTACCATAAGTGCATCCTTAGATGAACGATATCTAACCTTTTGTTTCTTTTTCCTAGGCAAAATACCCATGGAAAAAGACCACCTGGAGATGGCTCTTCATCCCAGTCAAATGGTCTGTTTCCTGAGCTACCCTGAGAATAATTTCCCAGAGCATCCTGCATACTGAAAAAGGAAGATGGTCCTCCCATGCTCTTAATGGACATGAACAGCCACAGAAGACTTGTCTGACCCCTGGTTCATGACGGCAGACAAAGCAACACCAGAGGAACTCAGACACCAGCAGAGGAGATGGGGAACAACAAATGGTCACTTCAGGATCCCATACCAGAGGCTGAGGCACTGACTAAGCCTGTGGATACTGCAGGCACAACTACTACAGAAGAACAAGCACAACTGGAGCAAGTATCCATGCTGTGACTGAGAAACAAGTCTAACTGCCAGTAAACAGTTTTGGAAAGGGTTAATCAGAAGGTAAATTGTCATAAGGTGATCACAAGCAGTGCACACACACACACACACACACACACACACACACACACACACACACACACACACACTTCCCCAAACAGACCAAAAAATCATAGTAGATGCACAAGCAGTACGTAAAATCCCTGACTGAAAGTACAATTGTGTAAGAACTACCCATAACAGCAGATCTCCTATTGATCACTGTTGCAGTATTCCAGACTGTTGGGTTATCTCACCAGACAACCTGTACATCGGTAGTTTGTTTCCTTGCACTGTTGCTACTGAAAACACTTAAGGTGTCACAAGGTGCACAAGCATTACAAACAATGTTTTAACACTCCCTTCAAGTAAAATGAACACCTAAACTGAAAAGCTGCAGGAGCAGTACACTTTTAACACAAAAAAAAATTCTCCAAGAAAGGAAACAAGCCTCTAAAGCTACAAAGGTGGTTCCTAACAGAAAACTATTGATATTTAAATATTAGTTTCTTAAAAAATGCTCTAAACTTATAAAGGGCAATAAATTGTGTGTGTGGAAGGGTACACACCAAAGGAAACTTTGTCAGAACTTAATAGACTGGCTGCTGTTTCTGAATATCTCCTTAGTCACCCTCCTGTGAGATGTAGAGAAAAGCACTAAAGTCTCTTCCATATGGCTGTTATTTATTTATTTATTTTGAATGGTGTTGGCCAGTCAGCAGCCAGAAGGAAGGTATGGGAAGGAGCAAGAGATTTTGAAGCAGGTCTACAGTTGCCTTCTTGGCAGGAAACAACCCCAATGGCTAAAGGCTACTGCAGCAGTGGGAATAATGAACATATATGTGTGTGTGTGTGTGTGTGTGTGTGTGTGTGTGTGTGTGTGTGTGTGTGTGTGTAAATGAGAAAATATATTTGCTTTCCATAGTCTGTGTCTGAAGTGGCAAAATTCAAATTGGTAATATGGCTCAACTACACCTAACTAGAATTGTGCTCCAAAAAAATCAGATGAAAACTGCAAGTGTGGCATCCAGAGATTTCATGCATTTCCTAATGTAAGTGGGCTAGCTGAAAAAATCCAAAGAGGTACAGTGTTCTGCATTCATGCAAGTGGCCAAAAAAAGCCATAAAAGTATATAACTCTTACTCTTCTTAAAGAGAAGAAGAGCAAAACAGCAGAATTTAGTGAAACATTAAACAATTGTCAGGCCAGGAAGAACTTATTTATTAGACATCTGTTGTTTACAACAGCACAATGTCCATACATATTAAATATCTGTATGTTTGTGTGGGTGCAGATGCATTGGTTGACAATGGGCAGGATTCACGAAGGCTTGCACGGAGTGTAAGAGATGTGTAACACTCCATGCAAGCCTCGCGATCCAGGAACAGCCCAAAACTCCGTGTAAGAGACCAGCTAAAACGACTCTTACACGGACTGAGCGTGGATATGCTAAATACCTCACTTGCAGCCGAAAGGCATGCAAATGAGGTAGAGTAGCGATCCACGAAACAGAAAGCAGCCAGTGTAAGAGCCGTAGTTGACAACTGAGTACGTTTCTGCAAAAATCACAATGGAGCCATGTCAGCTCCAAATAAAGGGTGCATATGTGTCAGGCAGCATGCCAATGGCCAAATATGTGGCCATTGGCAAGGTACCCAGATGCAAATATTAAAAAAATATAATTTTTTTTTCGGCAATCGCCGATGTTTAAACGCAGCACAGCCCCGCGCAAACGGGCTGCGCTGTATAAAACATAAAAATGAAGGTTATAAACCCACAAATGTGGGTTTTATGCAATACATGGAATGACAATGCAGTGACCAATAGACCAAAAACAACATGGCCACCGCGTAGTGGTTGCTAAGGGGGGAAGCTGAGTCTAAGACATGTAACTAAGCATTAGTAGGCAATCTGATGTAAATGAGGGTTAGGATACTGAATCCCACAGTCACATAGCAAATGAGCACATTCTGAGTAGTGTAAGAGATACATAAGGGGGAGGAATAGAGTAGGATATAGGTGACATCACAGGGGGGAATGGTAGAAAGAAATGCAGTTCACTGGAGGTCAGTGTTACATGACAGATGATAGACACAGATCATGGAAAGAGGAGTGCCACAAGATAAGCATGGGAAAGTCAAGAAATGGAAGGTGTACACTGTTACTTACACCAATGTTTCTTGCTGGGCATGCATTCGCACGTGTGCGAGCCATGAGGCGCGAGTAGGACAGTGTGCGCGTGTGTAAGGCAGACTGAGCATGTGGGAGTGTGTTGGTAGATTTGTAACACTGTTTGCGCTGGTGTGCACGTGTTTTAACCCGAATAGGCAGATCCTGCACCGTGTAAGCATGTGTGCGCGCGTGTAAGCCACTGTGAGCATGTTTCTCCTGGTATGCATGCTGCTCCCCCCTGAGGAAACAGAAAGGAAAAAGGAAGCAACAGAATTAGTAGGAAGCTAGCAGGGAATACTGCTGGAGCTAGCAGGTGAAAACAATTAGAAGCAGGCAATTACACAGGCAGAATAGTAGCCCAGCCCAGCACTTAAAACTCTGCAAACAGCAGTGCAGGATGTTTCTGTCAAGAGACACTGCAAGACAGGAGTAAGCTATTAGAAGTGAAAACTGAAAAAGCTGAACTCAGAGCAGAAATGCTAGGGGCTACCATAGCTGTCATAATGAGACATAGGCGACTTGCTGGGGGTGGTGACAATGCAGATGGTGCCAGACAACCCACAGTGAGGAGACGGAGAAGAGTACAGGCCCAGGGTCACCTACCACGGGTTACATGAGCTGGAGATAGTAGAGCGCTATAGAGTGGACAGAGACCTCCTGCAGCAAATTGTCGAGCTGTGCAGGCCACGCCTCACACACAGAACCAACAGAGGGGAACCCATCCCAGTGGAAACCAAGGTATGTGTTGGCCTAAGAATACTAGCAACAGGTACCTTCCAGAGACCAACTGGTGATATGATGGGGATATCACAGGCATCAGCCTCCAGGGTACTGCACCAGTTCCTGGATGCCATGTCAGCACATGCCTGTGATCATGTATATTTCCCCAATGCCCGTGAGGTATTGGCCAGCAATATGCATCTCTTCCAGCAAATAGCGGAATACCCTGAGGTAGTGGGTGCAATAGACTGCACGCACATACGCATCAAAGCACCAGCCGGTGAGCGGGGTAGGGCCTACATTAACCACAAGGGCTTCCCCTCCATCAACTGCCAGGTCGTGTGTGATGCCCAGGGCATAATAATGAATGTGTGTGCTGGCTGCCCTGGGAGCTACCATGATTCCCACATCTGGCATTTGACGCAGCTGTACCAGACATTTGCCAATGGGGACATCCCACACAGACACCTAGTGGGGGATGCAGGTTATGCACTGGAGCCATGGCTGATGACACCCATCAGAAATGCGCACACACCTGAACAGGAACGCCAGAATGAGGCACACGCACAAACACGTAATGTAATAGAGTGTGTGTTTGGGATGCTCAAGTCACGGTTCCAGTGTCTGGACACATCTGGTGGAGCCTTGCAGTACTCATCAACTACATGTACCCAAATTGTCATGGTATGTGCTATGCTACATAATATGATCTTGCGAAAACAGCTGCAGCAGGACCAGCATAGGGCTGGGCCAAACAGCCCCCCACCATTGCCAAGGCCATCACAGGCAGAGCGCGACTCAGAGGAGGAAGAACCTGAGCCTTCCCCAGTAGGCAGAAGGAGGCATGCCCAGTATGCCCTGGCCTTGGCAAAGAGGCAACACATAGCACATACACTGGCTCAGTAGGAACCCTGGGAATGATACCCCTCTCTGACTCACTCAAATAATAACAGGGATGCCTAAAATGACATGACCTGCTCACAAACATGTACAGGGAGTGTAATATGTGCATCCGGCAGAGACAGCCCTGCAGTACCACCTGAGGCATGAATGCCATGTGTTAAGTAATGTAACACCATGTACTATATGCACACTTGAGGACCCTGACTAACATCCACCCTCACCAAGCATGAAGCCACAAAATGACGATGGGATGATCAATTGCAATAATTGGCTGAAGTAATGCAGTTAGTCAAAGGGGAGCCAATGTGTTTCAGCCTGGGAAGACATGCTGAGCATGACATGATGCACCACCTGCTAGGGGTGGTGTGCACCTATCAGTCCAGGCCCCATGGATACTGGCAAAGGCTGTCAGTACCCACAACATGCCCTGAATAGGTAAGTCTCAAAACACAAATCCACCTTCATAGGTACCACAAGGGATAGGAACCTAGATGTAATGCTACCCAATGCCAGAAGTCTAAACAGCAAGATGCGTGCAGTGTAAACGCACACAGTATGGAGAATGTTGATATCTGTCCTGTAATAGAAAAACTGGGTCAAGGCTCACATCAGCACCCTAACACTACCAGGTTACACCTCATACTGTGCTGTACAGCCTCAAACCATGGAACAAGCAACAAAAGGAGGGTGACTAGCAATAATTGTCAAGGATAACCACACCCACATGTTGGTACCACAACAAGAAGCAGCATGGATTAGCCATGGTCAAGTACCAGTGGCTAAAACCGCCTCCCAGTATATAGCCTGCTGCAGACTACTGTCCTAACACCAGGAACTGCACCTGGCCTATGTTGGAATACATGAATATATCAAGCCCCCCCAAACCACATTATATTGGTTGACTGAAAATACCCAGACATACACTGGGAGTATTACACTAGAACCAACACAGTAGGAGAAAAGTTCCTAGAATCCATAAACCAAAATGCCCAGGAACAACGTACCACTCCCACAAGAGGGGTAAGCATACTGGATGTGATAATCAGCAACATGGGTACTGGATGGCAAGATGAGAAGTGTATCCCTCACTGGTAAGACCAGACCATACAGTAATCACACCAGATATACACATCCTGACCACAGTCCCTGGCCAGAAAACCACAGTGAAAAACATGTGTAAAGCATAAGTTGCACCCCTCCAAACTGATGTGGAATCCACTAAAGGCCCTGTGCAGGTGCAGAATATGGGACACACCGCAGAACCTGTTATACAGGCATTCCATGAACACAGCCAGGAATGCGTGGATTATGCAATCACAAATAACAAGCAAGACACAATGCCATACACGCAGGCATCTGGCATGCTGGACTCCAGCCATTACCAAACCATGCAAGAGAATGAGGAAGCTACTACATGATAGAGCAAACATAAAAAGGGAAGTAATCACTGATCAGTAGTATGGCAATAAAATATGTCCACACATACAATCCACTAAGGCCAGCTACAACAAGTAGAATCTGTGAATCCTGAGGCAATGTTACACCCGCCCCAAGTACACAGACAACCCTCAACTCCCCCCAATAAATACAAATATATGTGAGAGATGCAACCATTTTCCAAACCGGAGGCTGAGCTCCCCCAACTCAGTACTGTCAAAACTAGTCAGGAGGAGAAGGTAACCACATACACCACAAACCCAGTCCCACATAGACCTATCACAACTGTAAACCAAACACATAAACACAGAAAAACATTCCCAGAGACCCTAATTACAAACACACCACACCAACAGAGGCCTCCAAAGCAGACCCCAAGCAACCACAACCTCCAAACATAGCACATGCAACACATAGTACACAACGCTGGTGTGCCAAACAGTCACAGGCCAGAAGGAGAAACAACATGCCTGATACAGTTGTAATAGGTGTCTGTATAGGCAGACACACTGCTGTCCCACTCACCAGACTGAACAAGGGAAAGGGTACAGTAAGCTGCCTGTAGGCTGCTACAATACGCCACATAACACAAGTACACAGGTCACCCCAAAGCAAGCAGAAATATGATGCACTCATTGTCCATGCTGGTGTGAATGACCCGAGATGTACCTCCCTGGACTACATGAAAAGAGACATGAATGAGCTTCTCTGAGTATGTACTCCAGGCCGGTATGACACTGGCCATTTGCAGCATCCAACCCTCACCAAGAGTGATGGCACAGTAACAAACACAGAATGATCAGCTTTAACAGGAGGCGCAATTACAGCTGTCAGTCCAAGAGGATCTAATGTCTGTCTGCTTGAGATGTCATGCATGACAAGCCATGCTGCTGTTCCAGGGATGGCTTGCACCTGTTACCCCTGGACGTCTGGATACTGGATAAGGCCTTTGCCACCTCCATAGAGCCGTACGTAGGCAAGGCCGAAAAGACTAACCCACCACCCTAGAAAACATAAGTGGTAAGAAACATAAGGGTAATGCTGACCAATGCCAGATGTGTAAACTGCAATATGCATGCTCCTGAGGCACTTCCCAGTATGGAGAACATCGATGTCTGTGCAGTGACAGAAACCTGCTGCAAGCCTACTGACAGCACACCAGCACTACCAGGTTATACCTCATATCATGCGTTATGGCCCCAACACCTGGACCAAAACATCAAAGGAGGGGGAGTATCCACATGCAGCACAGACACCCATACGGCCAGGTAACTGACAATGCACGAAGCAGCGGAGACCACCCATGTGCACCTAACTGTAGTCAAAACTGCTGTACAGTCTGTAGCATGCGACAGACCACACTCTCACACACAGGAACCCCATCCAGACATCCTGAAGACACTGGACAGTATGAATGTCCCACCAAATACCAAACAAGGTACTCACAAATTACCACATAGGTGGTAAACCATTATGAATGCAAGGAGTAATCAGGGACCTAGGGACATATGCGATGTGCATATCTGACCCTGAAGTAGGTGGCTGCAAATGCATATATATGCTATCCCCCACCTGACAGGTAGTACTAGATGTACATACCTCTGTAGAAATAAAGATGTCAGCACCCTATAAATACTGCAGGTACAGAACAGATGCCCAGTAATTCGGATAGCACGCTCTGCTAATGCGTCTCCCTCAAGTGCCATAATATAGTTAGGTAGGAGTTTGAACCATGCAAATGCTCAGTGTGTGTGTGTGTGTGTGTGTGTGTGTGTGTGTGTGTGTGTGTGTGTGTGTGTGTGAGCGGGGTTGTTGTGTGTGCAAGTCTGTGTGAGGGAAGTGTCCCTTTTGGCAACTGGGTAAACACTCTACAGAATGCACATTCCCCTTTCTAAGCACTGATGATGTCAGCACCCTATAAGTACAGCTGGAGAAGGGAAACCTCCCAGTAATGCGAATAGCGCGCTCTGCTAATACGTCTATCACGAGTGTCATAACATAGTTAGGTAGGGGTTTCAATCCTGCAACTCCCCAGTGTGTGTGTGTGTGTGTGTGGGGGGTTGGTGTGTGCAAGTCTGTGTGAGGGAAATGTCCCTTTTGGCAACTGGGAAAACACTCTACAGGATGCACATTCCCCTATCTAAGCACTGATGATGTCAGCACCCTATAAGTACAGCTGGAGAAGGGAAACCTCCCAGTAATCTGAATAGCGCACTCTGCTAATGCGTCTCTCTCAAGTGTCATAACATAGTTAGGTAGGGGTTTGAAACCTGCAAATGGCAAGTGTGTGTGTTTGGATGAGGGGAGTTTGTGTGTGTGCATTTCTGTATGAAAGACATGTGCTTTTTGGCAATCAGGAGAACATACTACATGATGCACATTACCCTTTCCAAACACTGATGATGTCGGCACCCTATAAGTACAGCCGGAGAAGAGGAACTTCCTAGTAATCCGAATAGTGCGCTTGCTAATCGCTCTCTCACGTGTCGTGACATAGTTAGGTAGGGGTATGAATCCTGCAAGTGTGTGTGTGTGTGTGGGGGGGGTAGTAGGGTGTGTGTAATTGCAAGTGTGAGAGAACAGATCCTTTTGGCAACTACTACAATACACCAGATGCTGCATATTCCCCCAGTAAACACAGTGGATGTCACCACACTATCAGTACAGCCAAACAGGGCTACTTGCCCAGTAATGCCAATAGTGCGCTCCGCTACTGGGTCTATTACCACTGTCAGAGCACAGATAGGTATGTTTTGGAAACCCACAACTGCCACGTGTGGTTGTGTCACACAATATGACCATGTGTGGGTTGTTGTTCATAACAATGCATGCCATTGCCTAAACCAGCAATGGCAATGCACACGTGATGTATGTGTGTGACACATACACATATATACCTGTGACCTTCAGTAGTTACCATGTCTGACACGTGCCTCAAGTGGATAAATGGTATTCGCAATGCATAACATTATGACTGTGTCTTACTGTGCAGGGGCCGCATGCGGCATGTGTATATACAGTGTGAGTTGTATATGGTATAATACCAACAGCAGGGGATACACATCTGGTCTGGGCCATATAGTCGATGAACAGGTGCTGCATGTTCCCACCTGTTGTGGGAGTGGTAACATGTTGTTCCACTGCAGTTCAGTGACTACATGCTGGGAACCTTTCAGCTAGTGTGTTGTAGCTACAGTAATGCTCACGCACAATGTTTGGCTGGATGCAGTCCAGCCATATAAAGACATTTCTAGAGACTGTCATATTTCCAGTGTTGTTAGGGAGGACAGGTGGGTTTCCTGTGTATGGGAGGGTTGTGTGTGCCAGGCTATGAACCAGAAGGCAGTCCAACACACTGTTAGCTGCTCATGGATAGGCCCTGATGCTTTGTGCTGTGCCAACAACCTGGAGGTGTGTGCATCTGTGGTGCCTTGAGATACCACCCCCCTGTCCATGTGTGATACATGTGTAGGGGACGACAGGCATGGTATGAGGTATAACCTGGCAGTGATGGGTTGCACCTGCGAGCCGTGAATCAGGAATCTGGTACTGCACAGATATTGCAGTTAACCGTGCTGAGGACAGTGTCCAGTGCATGCATCTTGCGGTGTACACTGCTGGTGTTGTGTAGCATCACTGTTAGTGTCCTATCCTGTGTGATACCCGCGGAGGAGGCTATGTAACCCGTGTCCTGCAGCAAAAGGCACTATGTGTGTATCAAGGGGCTTCGCCAATATACAATGGCCCATGGGTGTCACGTGCAAGCTGCCCCTCGCAAATCATTGAGGCTTCCCTAGCATGTAAGCACACATTGACAGCCATTGGATACCCTATGAATGACATTGGAGATTGAGCAGAATGTAGACATAGAACACCCTTCCTACATATTGTGGTAGCATACCTGGTGAGGGTATGATGGCAACCAAGATCAGGCTCATACTGGCCAATGCCACATGCTGAGAGATCCCTTCTATGTTCCCTATCATGTAGTACAGGGAGGTATGTCTCAGGTCATCCATAGTGGCATGGACAATGACTGAGTCATATGTGTCCATGCCTCTGACTGACCTGTATGCATGTGTTTTGTGGTGGACCATAGTGCCCCACGGGCATATCACGGTGACCTTCACCATGTACAGCCTGTTGAGTGGGACCCCACTGCAGCGGCCAAGAGAGGTACCTGACACATCTGTAGCAGGTGAGTTGTGTAGGCCTACAGGCTGTGTGTGGCACACGGGATGTGTGTGCCATGTGTGGCATGTGCTCTGTTCCGACGTAACATATGCCTGTATGCCAGCTGCGGAGGTGTGTGATGCTCAGGCAGGATGCTGTTCTGAGTCTCCAAGTAGGCCCCAGTGTGTTTGGATTGCTGTCAGTGCGGGTCTATGTCAGACTGGTATTGTAGTCACTGTAGTAAGTCATGCCACCTGACAGGGTATGGCAGTACTGGGTTCAGAGTGCTCAGTCCCCAGATTGGCTATGTGGTGGCATCTCACACATGTGTTGTACGTTCCTGGCCAGGGGAGAGGGTTGACTGCATACATGTGGCAGCTGTGACACTGCCACACGACTCACATAAACCACAACTGGACCATAGAGGTGATTCTCAGGTTACCTTTGCACATGCTACCATAGTAGTGTGATTGCCATGGTGACTACCAACACATAGGGCCAATGGGGAACAACATACTGAAGGTGAGTATGTGTGGGTATACTGCTACTGATTTCATACCACTGGCATATATGACTGCACACGTGGGTAAATGCCAGGTAAGTCATGTGCAATGTGTCACAGGCAATGTACATGCGAACAGGACAGACAGTGACGTTTTGTCATGTGGAAAATTGACATACGTATAGTACGCTATGCAGATGTCACTAGGAATCCACAAAAGCTCTGTAACTCTGCATTGCAGGTGGAAGCAGCATTCCAGGGAACCCCAAGCAAACATGCATGCAAACAAAGCTACAGTAAGCAGGGCTGGAAGTAGTCCATTGTACAACAAAGAAGGGGTAACACTTACAGTAGGTAACAGTGCAAATATGCAGGCACTATCAACATGTACCCAGGAATGCACAGCTCAGATGTCCATGGTAGAACTGATATTATGTCATAGTTAATTGCGATTTGTATTACATTGGTACTGCACACATATCAACATGCGCAAACATCCACATTGCATAGTCATTGTGGGCAACATGCCACCATTACTGTACATGTCCATCATTGCGTATCACTACTTGCATTAGCGTCTCCCCTGTGCTACCTATGTATGTGACTATCTGTTGACATCCTTACCACCGGTACGCAATAATGTGCAGCTGTTACACTATAGTACTTACTATGGGTGTAGATAACAATTCAGGACAGTCATACAGTTACTGCATCAGGCATGCTGGGATATACACAGTCATATCAGTACACTGTACTGTTACCAAAATGATACTAGTAATACACTTCTATGTAGTCATCCTGTGCATCAGCAATGTGTTTACCTGTTCCTGCACTGATGTTGGAGATTGCAGGAGGTGGCACAGTTTCATCATATGCACAGGGTGTGAATTAGGTATGCCTGAGTCTGCCACTGATACCACCAATTGACATGTGTGCGTACGTGTGTTGGTGAGGGACAGCAGTACAGGGTGGGGCACTGTTGGTGCAGTGTGTGCGTGTATGTGGTAGCCCTAGGTGTTAACATTTTGCATGTGTGTATGCATGCACACAGTTCCACCTCATGGCTGCCATATACTGGAGTTTGTGGACAGCCACAGACTGCAACTGGCAGGCCATACAGATCAGTGTCTGTGGGCACGGACACGGTACCTGTGCTTGGCAGGGGTGCTACGGACCGTATCTGGTACTAAGCCAGACTGGGTACTGTCATCAGAAGCGGGAGTGTGTTGACTGGACACAGGTACCTGTTGGGACTGTCCAGAGCCACGTGCACGTGGTCTCTTGGGGCGGTCCGATGACAGCACAGACCCAGCATTGGTGGGGCTGCTGCTGGCGCTATGGGGGCATCCGTGGGCCTGTCGTCGTCCGCACCAACTGCCAGCTGCTGCTGGCATACGGCAACGTCGATGCCGCAACCATCCACCATTGCCCTGGCTCATGGACATGTGGTTGTGGAACTGCTGTAATATGTCCCCACAACGTCTGTCTATGACATCGGTGAAATTACGGATAGCATCGCGATGTCACGCATACTGTCAGTCATGGCTGTGCGACATGCTCTCAGCTCCCTCAGACCCTGACTGGTGTACCTTTCCATACGCGACTTTGCCTGCATGACAGCCCAAAACATAGCTGAGGTTGACAGACCTCTTTGGGCACGTCTGCCAGAGGCAGTATGCCCACGGATGCTCCCACAAGAACCCATGGGCAACTGTCTGTGTGGTACCACTGCAGGACCCTGCCCATGGCTGCTGGGTGGGGAAGCATGTGCCACAAATACCACATTACCCTGGTCAATGCCCACTGTATCCTGTCCATCACCTAGGGACAATGGTGACATAGGATGCACTGGCAGGATGACTGTGCGCAATGATGGGATTGACAGCTGTGTACTGTCAATTGGCTGACCAATGATGGACCCTGACACACCTTCCTGTGCCATTACACAGATATCATCATCAGTACCTGTGGCACCAGATTCAGGTTCCCTGATGCAGGACACCAGAGCAGCACCAGAACCTGTGGGAGGAAGACAGGAAACACAGTTTACAATGTCTACACAATGTTACCAGTGATGCACTAATGCACACGTGCACACATGCACATGTGGACACAGGCACACATGCACACGTGGACACAGGCACACATGCACACGTGGACACATGGACACATGCACACAGGCACAAATGCACATGTGGACACAGGCACACATGCACACGTGGACACATGCACACCCCGCAGTATACACACAAAGCACTACAGTTGCACTATTATTACTAGCACTATCAGGACTATTATAGGTATTGTTAAAACACACTCACCGGCATGGATGGGCTGCCTTGCTGTAACACCGGAGGGACCTGCAGAAATGAGGGGATTAATGTCAGTGGGCACATTGATACTGCGTATGATACAGTGCAGTAGTACACCAGTTGCCTTTCACATGTCAGCTGCTGATATTGGCAATATCACACCTGCACAATTATATACTATGTTGACAGCTACATACCACGGACACACCTTACACATGCATAAACTAACAGTGTACAGAACAGTCAAGTGTACATATGGCATATTACCTGCACACTCCATGTCGTGTTGCTGTGTGGATCCAGCCTCCATCATAATGCAGGTGTGTTGCTGTTGATGTTCCTGGGCTGGAGCCACAACACTTAGGAGTAGCCCCTCCAGTCTGGTGAGGGGGGGGGGGATGTGTGGCCACCCCACCTCATGTGGCGACCTGTTGCCTGTGGATATCCGACGCACGCTGACGGACATTTCTGATTAAATCACTGCAGTGATGTCGTACCTGCTCATATGTCCTATTATGCATACCAATGTCATTTACTCTACGGACAAGGTCTTGCCACAGTGCAGCCCTCTCCTGCTGATTCTGGCTGGTGTGGGAAAACAGTATGTCATAATCCCGCACCAGGCTCTGGTGTATCTCTTCATCTTCTGCAACAGAGTATGCAGGATTTCGCTGATGCGCCATGTCCCTGGAAGAGAACACAAACAGGATATCAGCAGACTATGTCAGCAATATATGGCACACATACTATACATGATACTCAACTGTAGTGATATACTACTACTCCCATATGTAGCACGTGTGTGTCTCTTGGTGGATACACAAGTACATGGCCAGATATCAGTGCTCAGCCAACACCTGTGCAACAATACCTGCCATATTCCATACAACATAGTAGCAAGTCCCATCGGTCAGCACACTGAGACTGGTCCAATGCACAACCTCACTCTGGGGGTTCATACCAAGGTACTGTATGTGGAACGCCATCCACTGGTGCGATCTGGACACAAATTACTTGGCCTGGATATACATATCCCACCACCACCACCAGCACAGTAGACTGCTTTGATATATATGTGATTAGACAGATATTCACTTGTTAGGACTGACATGGTATCCATGCAGCCCACTGGGCCAGTGGAAGCCACAACCCACACTGCTGACCCCTTTGCGAATGCTTCCCACGGACATCCCAAAGAATGCATGGAACATGCACACACATTTCTAACCCTGACCCTATGCACAAAGGTTAGGCATCCTGTCTGGTGGACCCCAGCCAAAGGCAGATTGTATAACGATAGAAGGAGGCTACTGCAAGACAGAGCAGATTCACCTAAAGGGAAGGCATCTGTGGTCAGTAGTGGTAATAAGCTACGGTCTCTCATAACATCCACGGCCTACTCTGAGAGGGAAATGGCCACGAACACTATAGATAACCACAAGGCCTTCTTCAGTTGTGTTAGACATATGGACCAAACGCCTCAGATATGCTCTGAGTTACTACACACCTACTTAACATTCACTGAACACACAGATATTGGCAACATTCTGGCAGACAGGTTCAGTGCACGTATCCCCCCTCCTTCTCCCCCACACTTAGAAATACTTATCACAGCTGAATGTAACCTCCCTATCATCTCAGATGTCCAGGTGAGGGCCGCCCTCAGCAAAGCAGAACACACAGCATCAATGTGACCTGATGGTATCCCTGGATGTGTGCTGCGTGAACTCCAACAGGAGATACAACCGCATATAAGACTGATATTTAACCTTGGCCGTACTACGGGATATGTACCTGAACACTGGCATACAGCAACAGTAGTCCCACTCCACTAAGAAGGCACCTCTACTGACCCTGGGAACTACCGCCCCATAAGCTTAACCAGCCTGGTCTGCAAAGCTATGGAATGATTCATTATGGGACGCATATACAGCGATATTGGGTACCTGCAGACACTTGATCCCACCCAGTTTGCCTTTGTGATGGGCTGATCCTGCCTTTTGAACCTGGTTGACCTTTCAAAACAGTCACTACAGTCATTGATGAGGGCAACGCAGTCCATACAGCCTACCTGGACTTGCCTAAGGCCTTCAACACAGTACTCCACTCAGGCATCATAGACAAGCTCATTAGCTTACATGTTGCTACATATGTCACATGATGGGTTGCACACTGGTTGAAATACAGAATCCATAATATCGATATTGCGGGAGCCATGTCAGACTCAAAGCCAGCCACATGTGGTATCCCACAGGGCTCTGTCCTAGGACCCCTCTTGTTTGGCATTTACTTCTCAGATGTGAAAGCAAACATGTGCGGTTGTGGATGACAAAGTTCCCAGATGACTGCGAACTAAGCACCATAGTCGTTACTCCAGCTGACACACACATCCTACAGACAGGCCTCACTGAAACGGACAACTGGTGCCAGGATCATGGCCTAACACTGAATGACATGTAATGTATAGTCACCCCTTTTGGGTGAAACTACGTGCACACAACTTATCACATGGACATACCTATAGATACGGACCAATGACACATATGGAGGGTTCACAGTATGTAGACTATTAACTTGTTACTTTACATTACCTGTGTTTGTCGCAGCTGGTTGCGTTACCGTTACTATAGCTTCCTGCTGCTGCTAGCCCAGCTTGATACTGACACTGATGACAGCTTCAACTTAGTTTGTGTACCGTGTGTTGTTGTTTGTGTTCTTATTTTCTTTTTTCTTTTTTTTTTTTCTTTCTCTCTCTCTCTCTCTCTCTGTCTGGCTCCAGACGGTGCAATGAAAGTATTGCATGTGTGGAGTGGGAGTACAGGATGCTTTTGTAGGTATCTGCATAAGTCCATGTGATGGCCTCTGCACCAATTGTAAGCCAGCATTTGCTAATTGCATGCAACCAGTTGTGTACCGATTGCAGTTCTCACTGTGATTTCAGGACAGTGCTATAAAAGGGTATGTGAGATAGGCGTTGCCCTTTCAGATTGTAAGGGCGGGGACCATGCTGGTATGCTTTGGATACTGTTCTGTGAGTGTAAAGGTTAGTATCTCTCTCATGATTCAGGCTGTGTTGTAGATTCACATTTCTCCATTCCTCTCTCCTGTTTCCTGTAGTAAGTGTGCATGCACACTGACACCTACAACTATATATATATATATATATATATATATATATATATATATATATATATATATATATATATATATGTAAATATACATACATTTATATATGTATATTAACTGACATTATTACCTACTAGCTACCAACTAGCATGGCTGTTTCTGTTCATACACTACTACTATAGAAATCCACTAGATTTAACAGTAAGTATACATGACATGCTTTGTGTACTACACATCCTATATTCCCTTTACATTCATTCCTACTATTACATGATATATTTATTTTAGCACAATGTTTTTGTATAACAGTCATGGCTTAGTGGTAAGCCATGCAGACTACTGTTTCCAAGGTCCTGGGTTCGGGACTGACAGTGGAATTTTATTTTGCTTTTGAACTGACTATAGGACCTGTCAATCAGAGTGACTAAGGCACTTTTAAGCAGTTGTAACCGGGTTAGTGCTGGTTTGCGCCGAGCTCTCGCATGCGCACTGGCGTTCAGCTCCGCACACACCCGCTTACAACCGCTTAACAGTGCTTACTCTGGCGCACACCCGCACTATTTTCTTTGAAAGAAATGAAAATGGGGAGACAGGAAAGTTGTGAAAAAGGGGTCACAAAGAGGGTAAGACAGTAGGGAAACAAGCTTGGGTTTTGCAGGAGGGATGTAGGTAAGGCCCATAGCTGCCCATTTCTTCATCAGCAACAGCTGTGCATATGTTTGTAATTTGGTGTGACATTTGAAACCTTCCACACCTGAGAGAGGTGTCAGGACAACAATAATACTTGTTGTACAGCCAATTGTAACTGATAGTTTCCATGTCCAGCAGACGTGTGCAGAATGGGCAGCTATGTATGGGGCGTAATTTTTTTGTGGGTACAGAGTGCCCTTTTTTTTTTTTTTCAGGTGAGAGTGGTATCTCAGGTAAAGGAAGTCGGTATAGCTGGGGAGGTAGGTTGGGTAGGCCAACAGACAAGACAAACAAGGCGCATACAGGGGCGGTGTATGACATGTGTGGGGGGGTTACACAATTGACGGGGATGGATGTTTGGATATCCAAAGCCCATGAGCCCACAGATGGCAACAGTGGAACTGATATCCCCACCCATGGGCAGTTGCCACTGTTCCTTCACTGCCCAAGATGGGGCTGTGCTGGGGGCTGTGTAGGCCGGGCAACAGGCATGCCCGTAAGTTGTGCCACCTGTGCCTCAAGCTGGTGTAGGGGCCCAAGAACAGAGCCCCGGATCTCCCTACACACCACAGTCTGGACGCTACGGAGGGTGAGTGGTGGTTCTCCTCCGGCCACACTTGCAGACGGGCCCCATCCCCTGCAGCGCTTCCACCCACAGGTGGCACAGGGCCACCGGAGGAGGGTCCAGACTGGGCACTAGTGCCAGGTGCACTCGCCAGCTGAGGTGGGAGAGGTGGGTCCGCTGGAACCCGCCTTCCCTGTCGTCCTATGTTTTGCATTATGTCATGACAGTTTGGGTTAGTAACATACAATACCATTCGCAATTAGTTGTAACAGCATGCATTAGTATTCCTATTAACCAAACACCCAGATATTCACACCACTGAACAGCGAGAATAACACATGCATAATTTGAACAGCAATACACAGTCCAACAACATGCAGGGTTGATTGATGGCAACAGGCCATCAGGTTTAGATGTATGAACAGGGCAGATGCATCAACGTACATGCAAATATTTATGACCCAACAGGACAAATGTCCAGGGGTGTTAATTGTGACTGCACATACCAATTTCACGTGGAATGGATTATATGTGGTTATAGGGTGGGGTGAAGAAAATATTATTAACACCTTTGAATACCAATACATATGCTGTACATTTCTAATAGCTGCAGATATATACACACTACTGTTCTAACTACAGTTTCCTATATGATAACTACTTCAAGTTGGTGATAGGACTGTTACTGCTACATCAATATTCATTTTATTGTTATTCATACACGTTTATATCTGGCTTTGTTCAGCTACATCATCCTGCTAAATTTGCTTTATATAGCTATAGACAACTGTGGATGTTTGGTATTTCAGACAATCATACTATCTGCATATTGCAGACTGAGAGCAACATATCCAGATTTTGGGATACACATTCCAGCTGCAGCAACACTTTGAACACATTTCGCAGTTTGGTTCTGCTTGTCACATTCATTTCATTCTGTACTGACTGCAGTATACTTTATTCAGGGGTTATTACTACTTTATTGGTGGATTCATAACTCTTTCTCACACTCTCTCACTTGTTTTCATTTTACTATTCAGGATGGTACTTACTTCTAGGCTTTATTGACATGTTTTACCTGTAGTTATTACAATCCTTTCCAGCAGTTTCACTTCTGTCATGTTTCAGTATTTCAACAGGGATATATTTCACACATGTGATTTGCACATCTTCTGCAGCTGCACTTTTCAGCCTTGTGCAGGTTGTGTACTATTATATTACAGGTGGGGCATCTTATTTCAGACTTTATTTTAGACATTTTCATTTTTCTGTTTGGATTACAAACTGCAACACACTTTATCAATCAAGCAATACTTGCAAACACTCTTACACTGTTACTTGCACATTTTATTACTTAGTGACTACACTGCACTCTTTTGCTAAGTGTCATACTTTTATATTTCTTTACAGTTACTGGGAGAGGATTACTGACCTGCCTGGTGGCGCAACCGCACCAGCCTATCGCCATAGGCTCTGTGGTTCGCAGAACGGACACCTGCAGCTGTAATATAAATGAAGTAATATTGGAATACACATCTCCATAATATCTGCTAGTTTAATTTCTTACATACATAATTAAATGTAACTTACTCAGTAGTGGGCCTCCTGGATCCAAAGGTTCAATTGGTCCTGCTTACGTCTCTTTAGGTCCGCATGGTGGTGACAGACCTGCTCACCAGTCCTTGGAATCCCTGTGGCACTGGTGAGATCATGAGCCAACCGGTCCCACGCCTCACCCCTATATACTCCCCACAGGACCTGGCCCTGCATGAGTTGGGCCTTATGATTGTGGACTAGGAGCCAGACCATTTATCTGGACTCCTCAACGCCCCACCTCTGTGCTCGAAAGCAACTACCCTCACCTACTCCTGACATTCTGGCTGCAAGTTAGTTCTACAATCGTTTATGCTGTGTATTCCCGCCTATGGAGCTTATATATGCCGTTTTTCCCGCACTTATCTGTGATTGGTTATTTTGGAATTGTATCAACTTCACAAAACCTGCTTTGTCATGCTCCACTTTCTATTCATTCCTATATATTTGCTATTACTGCATTTCTAAGTACAGCTGTCATGGCTTAGTGGTTCAGTACCTTGACTATGGTGCATGGTATCCTGGGTTCAAAAACCTGGCCACTGCTTTTTATATTTTATGACTGTCTAGACAGGCTAGGGGGTGTGTCTGTGTAAAGGCAGTTTTGTTACAGCTTGCTCAACGTTGCCCAGCGGTTAGCTTGTTGGCGCGGTGTGCAGCTCCGCGCAAACGGGTTACGCTGGTTTACGCTTCATTTGGCTGTCAGCACGCATATTACGCTCAGCTCAGCTAGGGGCACACAGATTCAGCGTGTGCCAACTCTGCTCAACCCCTGGCACTCATTTTGCACCTGTTAAACCACTACTCACCTTCGGGCACTCATTTTACATCTGTTAAACCACTGATCACCCACGGGCAGATGCACTCAACCTTGTTAAACTGTAGCTCACCTCTAGGCACATCTGGCATTTTTTATTATTTTATCTCACATTTCTTCAAAATAAATAGCCTATGTCATTACATTTTACATAAAATATAATTTTATATGTGTACATATATGTCAGGGACTTGTTTCGTGCTTATTTCACTAAAAATAAAAATTGATGTTGTGGGGGCTCAAACCATGACTGCCTACTCTTCAGCTGACGTCTCTACCGTTACGCTATTGCTTTTTGGCTAACTTTGCATATTTAGTTCTTATATGCTTTTCCACTGACTGCTAACTGTGGCTAAGCGCTGGGCACACCCGCGCAAACGAGCGCACTCACGGGCAAACATCTTTACAATTTAAAAAAAATATATAACATGTTCATTTATATATTTTATGTTCATAGTCTGTGGGGGCATGTGTTGTGTTGTGTTTATTCACATTTCCATGGAGTCTGTCGTGGGTGTTTACTTTGGGCACTTTTACTCTTCTGGGAGCGTGTCCGCTTGCAGGGCTTGGCCTACAGACACGCCCCCTACTCTCTTCCACGGACCGTGTTAGCCTTAGGTGGGATTCAGCATGCCCTCATGCATATGCATGACATGCTGACGTCACACCGTTTAACTGCAGCCTCCGTGTAAGCCTTGTATCTCTTACACGGAGGCTTCGTGAATCCTGCCCAATGTGTTTGGACAGCATTTTTTTTAATTATCCGCTTTTGGTCGACTAAACAGATGGTTGACGGGTCTGCGAGACTGCACAATACTCAGGGCTTGCAAATATTCCCTTTTCCCAATTTTTTGTGATCTCACAGTATATATAATTGAGAAGTGTGTGGAGGGGGGTACCCCCCAAAAAAAGTTTATATTTTCTATTTGTTTTAGGTTTTGCATGCACCAAGGTTGTTTCTTGATGCATACACAGAATTGCACCGGCATTCGTGTTTGACATATTGTGGACTCCATTTTTAATGCTGACAAAAATGCGAATGTCAACATAAGGTTAGGTAACTGTCTATGTGTATATATTACACTTATATATGTATATATACATACACACAACTCACACAAGTATATTATTGAACATCAAGCACACGTACCACCAAAACATTACCTAACAAAGCTAAGTTACCTTTCATTGAAAACTCATTTTAGTGACTAAAAGGAAAACTATTTCCTTTTCTGATCAGTTACAAGAAATAAACAGACCACTGACTGGCAGACAATTTGTCTTAAAGGGAAACTGTGAGGGAAAGGGTGCTTAGTACCCCAATGTGTAGAGATAGGGGCAGGGTAAGGTAAGGATTAGCTAAAGACCTTTTTCCTAACAGTACTGACACACACACCACATACCTTCCCTTACCTCCTTTTTAACTCAAAAGATAGCAGCACAGAGTTGACCCATTCAGAGCAATGACGGACAAAGTACTTCCTTCTTGTGCACATGTTGTCATACTCCTCCCCTAAGCCCACAGCACTTTATACATGCCATAGTCATGGTTTGCATGCCTTTAAATTATCACACTACACATTCTACAAAAAAATTTTAAACTGCATTGCACATTACTCATTTGCCACGTACTTTTCGTTTGTTTGAACCTCAGTTTAACCTTATTAATTTATTCATTCATTAAATATCCATCTACTAACTGGTTAGCAGTATCAGTCTAATGAAACCATTTCCAAACAAGGCCTGGGTAGCAGACACAACAGTCAGTTTAACATGTACAGGCAGACAATACAAAGAGTTAAATTATTCCAGCTATTACTAACACGTGTTCTAAAAATAGCACTGAATCATTCACTTATTTGAATTTGAAACAATATCAATACTGCAGAGTTAAAGAAAAGGGCAAGAAAGAGGGTTACATCAAGCAGTGTAAATGATGATGTAGTTGATTAACATAAGTGACATGTATTGGCTCCCCTTCATCACCATTGTCAATATTGCTGTCCATAAGCACAGGGAAAAATTATCTTTATATTTGACAGCTGCACACACTGTTTTTCTAGGTTCTTGTTAAAATGTAGCATGAAAACTCTGAAGAACAGCATTAATGTATTGCCCTACTGTATTACAGAGTTTTTTCCTGTTATTCTATTTAAACCACCCTTACAACAAGGGGGGTCCTTTATGGCTGTCATATACAGCAGCATTAAACATCTGATTAAAATCTTTCATTGCTACTTACTTATTCATTACTAACTACACAGTATTTACATGTTTCAGTCCTTTACCCTCTCACCTTCTAAGCATCCACTCAACCCTACTACAAAAATGTGGTGGGGCTATGGAAAGATCAATACATTTACAGGCATTCATGTGAGTATTTTTCTAACAGTTATCTACAAATTGCCCATTTTCACCTGACAGCAAATCTCATCTTTATAGTCACAACACAATGTACAACTTGCACATGCTGCTAAATAAACTTCACTTATTTGAAGATATGTTCTAGACTGCATTTTCCATTCCAAGAGTCAAATGTTGATGACCTTTTTCTAATTCAGCATGTCAGTTTGAAAGCATCCTAAGTTTATGGGCCAAAATGAGGCAGAAACATTTGTTGCACATGGTATGAGCTGATATTTCAGTGCACCATGTTTATCTGATGAGGGGAAAGAGCGAGCAGAGTGGGTGCCTCTGGCACTGCAAGTGGAGTGTCCATGGCATCTTCCCTTAGCAACAAAAGCTGTAGCTGCGGTCATGGACTCTGCAAACAGAAGAATTCATCAAATCTAAGCAATGAACACAAGGGTACTAGTGCCTTGTAGCGACTTATCTTGTGTGACAAAGTACAGTATACACAGCATGAAATCAATGTTAACTGCACTGGAGAAATAAAACTACCAATCATTGCCATCAACTGCTTTATTAGTCATAACAGCTCTTCTTTCTCTTTAAAGAAAAGTAAAACAGAAAGGTGGAAAACAGGATGACATACTGCAGAAGGCTCTATGAGAAAGCACAGCAATTGTGCCGAGAAATACTTGGCAACTTGGTAACACAGTGCTCTTAGAATAAAACAAAGGCTACTTTCTACAGACTTACTCTGAGTGGCAAATTTAGGCCTTGGCACAGGGGTGCGCACCCTCCCCCTTTGTTTTTTTTTTTAATAAGCTGCCATACAGCCTGGTAAAATTGCTTTTAACTGTTTCAGTTAAAATCAGAAAATGTACAGCAAAAGCAGTACACAGTTGAGAACATACCTCATTTGCTTGTACATTTTCCGATTTCAACCCACAGATAACCCTAAGATCCTCAGTGTCTCTTCTAACTGAGTCTCCTGTCGTGATCGCAAAAGTACCCAGTAGGGAGACCAAGAGAAGTTTGTCTAAACAACAGGTGAAGGAAAAATAAAAGGCACTTGAAGGACAACTACAGGCTACAACAGCAATCTGCACTGTGAGTGCATTTACCCCAACTGCTACTCATGTAATTGAAAACCCCTGTTACTACACCTTGAAGCCCCACTTTCCATAAGTTTTTCAGCTGCCATACTTACAAATTGCAGTAGCGCTATTCTCACAGTTACTTCCAAGTGTGTTTGCGTCTTTTGCCAAATGGATTTAGTACATTTATTTACTTCTTCCATAGCTGTTTGCCTTAGAAATATCCCCTCCCTATGACATTTTGCCTATTTGTTCCAACACTGGAGTAAAAACTAGAAATGGGGAAACAAGGACAGTTGTAGCAGATCAGATTTTTTTTATTCCTCTTTCAAAGTGTAAGTAATGAAGTATGCAGAATGTGTGAGTTTTAAAGTGAGATATGGTGCAAGTGTAAAGTGAGCAAAAGTGGAATTTAGTTGTAAGGGACAACAAAAAAGAAATAACTTTGGTGGGAATACAATTTGGTGGGAGTGCATATTTGAAATTGCATTTTTTATTTCTATTTTCATTTAACATGCACAGCTTATGTCTCCGATATCCCCCTATAAAATTGTACTGAGAGTTATTGGAACAGCTTGAATTTGTGATAAGGTGTACTGTTGGGGAGAAGAGTAAGTCCCTACCTCCCAACACGGAAAACATATTTATGTAGTTTGTGCTTGTATCTTTTGTCAGTAGTACACTTACATAATGACTTTTTCTGTACTGCCTGACACACAGAATGACAGGATCAGGACTGCTTGCATGCAGATGGCTGGCTATATTTCAGGAAAGTCTGGCAATAAAGGCCTTAACTGCTGCATTTTTTCAAAATGTTATCTTCTTTCTCTGTGTCTGGCCACCTTTATATTGCCACTTGCTCCCCGTACACACAGACACACATGCATATGCAGACACACACACACACACAGACATACACTCACTCACCTAACTATAGCTAATATAGACTGTTAGATTTATTGGCATAATGGAATCATAAAAGCCTTTTTATTTTATTTTTCAGGCCAAGTTTGGAAGTGTGTGCTCATATAAGCCTGCAGAGTAATTTAAAATTAGTTGTTGAGTCTGATATGACTCCTAATGGCCAATGTCCACAAAAATGTATTAGTTTAATGGTACTGATCTGATAGTCCTCAGACATTTTAAGCGAAAGTTCATATCGAAAACATTGCTATGTTGTGATGAATTTTCAGTACATTACCTTATTACATTTGGACTGGATAACTTTATTTCCAGGTTTACCTCTTGACAAGGCAGCTGTATCTGTGCTGCGCAGATTAGTACATCTACTAATTTGTCACACGAATCCATGACCTGTCCCATACCAAACAAATAATAATATTCAGCTGCTTTCCATTCAAAAGTATACTTGAATTAAACTGGCTTTGCTCTGTTGTAGAAATACATGCTCCTTGATTCCTTGTACCTTTGTCTTGCCTTGTTGGGCAGGGTGACCCACACACACACACTCTACAAGACTTATCAAGCCAATTAATCCCTCTTTTTGCTAAGTAAAACAAAGCCCTGTTCAGTGAATTAACAAGTCCGCAGTATGTGCTTGCTTATCCAGATGAATATGTTTTAGTTATATGGCAATTCTGTGTTATGTAACATTTCCAAAACTTTCCTTGACCAGTGTCTGTTCAAAGACTAAACAAGTCCGCAGTATATGCTTCCTTATCCAGATGAATATTCATGCAGCCGAGAAACAATGACAATGTTTATTCATAACTACTGTTTGACATCAACCTTTTGCTGGGTGTTGCTTGCTACTGTGCTTCCATCCAGTGAGCCAGTACAGTACAACATTGCCAAAAAAAGAGTGCACAATAAAGTTAATTCAGAAGAAGGAAAATGAGGTTGACTGTAGGATTCTGGCATGTTTTGGCTAAATCTGGGGTAGCTGAAAAAATGAAAAGTACTAGAAAGTCAATACAGTTAGTACAGAAGGCAGTAAATGTAACTCACAGGCTGGGAAAATAAATTACATATTACTACTGTTAAAATTAACACATCACTGTTCTGTACCTTATGTTTCAACTCTTAAAGAGGTTGCTGACTTTAACTTGAGGTTGGGAGTTGGCATAATGGCATTATGTTGTTTACCTCACAAACACAAGGTGCAGGATTTGAGTTTTACCTTTGAGGGAAAAATGGATAAGCTTAAAATGCCCCACAAAGACAGGTAGACTAGAATCACAGGACGTTACTAGTCTAATGGCCCTAGGGACCCTTACAGGCCTAGACAAGTTCTACCCTTATTTCCATGATCAGCACCTATGTCCCCTGTCCAAGAGGGACACAGGCAGAACCCCTAGGGTGAATTTACAGTTACCCATCCAGACGTCCAGATTGTGTCTGAAGAGGGCCAATGAGGTGCTGTGTTTGGCATGAAGTGGGAGTCTGTTTTGACAAGCAGGACCCTTGGTTTCCACTGATTTTTGAAAGCCACTAGGCCCTTTTGCACTGACATCAGTTCTTTCCAATTTGTGTGTTTGTGTCTGAACTCATCTTCATATTTACCCTGGGATTGAAGGTGTTGGAAATTAGCCCCTCAGGCTGTCTGTGAAGTATCTGTGGTTAATGTTTGCCTCTGAGGGATGAACCTGAAGGGTAGACCCAGGTTCTGGGCACCTGCCTGTGCCCACCACGTAAATCCCTCCTTGAGGCAAGGGATCAGCTGAATTTCTCTCTCCAGAGACTGAGTGCTGGCACCACAGATTTTTGAGGTGCCAGTGGAGCGTCCTCATGTGTAGCCTGGCCAGAGGGAGCACGAGGATACAATATGTCATGTGTCTAATGTTCTGAGGAATTCCCTGGCTGAGAGGCATTGTCTCTGCATAATGTTTTGGAAGCACTGAGTCAAGAAGGAGACCATCTCTGGAGGGAGGAAGGCCTTTTGAAGGGAGGAATCCAGAACAGTCCCCAGGAAATCTATCCTGGTGGATGGGTCTGTGTTGGATTTGCAAAGATTTATAGTGAACCCCAAGGAGGTGAGAAGGTTCTGAGTGAAGGCCAGATCATTGAGGAGCTTTGTCCGACTAGTGGCTTGAATGAGGCAGTCATCTAGACAGGGGTAAATTTGGATCCCTCTTGTTCTGCAGAAGGTGATCACTGGAGCTAAACACTTTGTGAAGACCCTGAGATCAGTAGACCAGCCAAAGGACACTGCAGAGAACTGAAAGTGTACATGCTCTGAAATGAAGAAAACGTCTGCAAGATTCCTCTACAGGAATGTGCAAGTAAGCATCTTTTATGTTTAGCATGACCAGTAGGGCCTGAGGAGCTATCACGGGAAGAAGTTTGTGAAGAGTCAACCTTTTGAATTTTGGTATCAGCAATAGGGCACCAACAGCCTTCCTTTCTGTGAACCAGGAATAGCCTGGCATAGAACCATTTCCCTAACTGATGACTTGCTACTGAGTCCACTGAGCTCTGTGAGCTTAGGTTGTGAATCTGAGAAAGGGACTATGCTTGATTTTGTGGAATATCCAGGTAACCTGACTGTCTTAAAGGCTCTTTGAAAGTGAGCTTGTAGCCATCTGAGATAACTTTCAGAAACCACCTGTATGAAGTAATGATGGACCTCTTTTGTTTGAACAGGGATAGCCTTCCTCCTATCTTTTCTAGTGAGGGGGAGGGCAGGTAGGGCTCTCTGCCAGTGGACCACTGCCTGGGCCTTTGTGACTGATGCTGCCATTGAGGCCTTTCCCTCAGAGGCTTCCTCTGGCCGCTTTTTGATTGAAAGGAAAAGGACCAGTGTTTAGTGTCAAAATTCCTACTAAACCTAAGAGGTACAACTTGGAGGAAGTCCTTGACAGTTTGCATAGATTTTGCTTTATCTTCCATATTTTTTAACATAGCCTCAACCTTTGACCCCAAAAGGAAGTCCTTATCCAGGGGTGCATCTAGAAGTTTTGATTTGATATGGTCTGGTAGGTCTGTTCCCTAAGCCAAATGATACAACAGCTCAGCTAGAGGCCTCCATAGCATCAAAGCCACAGTGTAAAGAATGTCCAGCCACCTGGTAGCTAAGCAAAGGTCTAACAATTCCTTAGAAATGTCCTTGTCCTCCAAGGAGGATATCTTTTGCTTCATTTTATCTAAAATACTTTGTTGGTATTTTATCACATGATACTAGCAGTTAAGGGCCTTCATGGCTAGGGTAGCAGAAGTGTGGACTTTTTTACCTAATCAATCATGGGCCGTGCTTTCTTTGTCAGTAGGTAAAGGGTTCTTTGAAGAGCTGACTCTTGCTCCCTTAGAACCTGGGGTGATAACCTCTGTGTCCAGCACCTTAAAGCCTGTCTGGTTTTCAAGGGGCTGGAAGTAGAGAATCTGGATTCAGGAAAAAGTCCATAAAACCACCCTCTACTACCTCCACTACAGGAATAGCCAAAGGTTTATTTTCCAGGAGGTCAAGGAACTCTCTATACCTCTTTTTAATTTGTGGGTATTCCTGTGCCTCCCACTGACAATGGTTCCTCATGGCATGGATTGTTTCCCCAAAGGTGATGTCTTCAGGGGGTGAAGCTGAAGCCAGATTCTCCTCAGAATCTGAATCTTCAAAAGAAGGAAGGGTCCCCCTCCTCAAAGACAGACTCCTCCTGGTCAGAATCTTCATCTGAATCGGGAGGTTCAGAGAAAACTTCAGGGGTAGGATCCCTCTTTCCTTTTCCCTGGGGAAGGCTCCAAAGGGGTTGCTTAGCTCTGACTAAGGAAATAAGGACCTCAGCTAACCTGACCAGGTCTTGTTGATAACCTGCTGAGTGGGAGCCGGTGGGCCTAGGCATAGGACTTCAGGTAGAACCCTTCTTAGAAGTAGCTTTGGCCTTGGGTCTAGGTATCACCGCAATCCTGACAACAGTCACTTTGTAAGGCAGAACCAATGCAGGCTGACACCTCAAAGGAACATCACTGGTACACCATCGCTCAGAAGCAGAGGTCTGCTGAGCGACTCCAGACCCGACTGACAAACTGAAAGCCAAGGCCTATAAAGAAGTTGAGGGACCCCCTGACAGCATGTCAGACTCTGTGAAGGTCTCTACAGAGGCCTGCACCACCACCTCAGTCACAGAAGGGGGCTACGAAAGCTCATTACCTTCCTCAGTGATAATGAGCCTTGGGGGACTGGCAGATGTTGAATGGTTTCATCCGAGATCCTAAGCATTTTTTTTTCCTTGTCCTTTTTACGCTTAGGCAGCTCAACCTCAGGATGACTGGTGGATGCCATCGAAAGATGTGAAGAAGGCAGACTAAGATGCCTAGCTATTTCAGCCCTACGCCAGACAGTCCTAGAATTGAAATGGGTCCAAAAACTGCAACTAAGGATGTCATGATCTAGGCCTAGACAGGTGACGCACAGCATATGAAAGTTTTGGTGTAGGATTTGCTTACCACAGTGGAGACAATTGTTAACCATATCTGGCATGAGTTAAAGCAAGAAGAAGAGTTCCCCAATGGGGTACTTAATTTAAATTTAGAAGACTTCTCTCTGGTGAGGACCGACCGATGCACTGAAACACTACTTTGGGCTCTGATGGCAAGAAAAGACTGATGTCATGGCCTGAGCTGGCTCCCTTTTTAGCCAAGTGTACTAACCTCAGGGTAGGGTATCCGCCACCCTTTGGAGAAGGGAGATTTTTACTCTGGTAGTTAGGCCGGAAAAAGGGCTTCCACAGGTCAGGACTGCAACAGCAAAACACAAAGAACATCTGCAATTACCAGTTGTGAATCTAATAGATAAGCATGGCAGGAGATCCAAATATGCTGTACATCACATTACCATCACTGGGTTAAACATGGCTCCAAAACAGGTGAATTTAAAGTAATGGAGGAAAGCAAATCATCTGACGATACAAAAGAATGCAACATAACAATCGGCTGAAGAACCACTTTCAAATACAGAAATATTTTTAGTATTTGATCAGCTGTGATGAACTGTGTGCATGCACACTTTATGTGGACAAAAATAGATTAGCCATATCACTACAATGAGTCAGAGTGAGGTGAAAAGGATATTGAACACCAATAAAATGAGTAGCAAGACTTTCAAGTCCAAAGATGACTAATTAGTACTTTCTGCTAAGACACTTACAAAACTGCAAAAATAGAACCTATTAAGTGAAGTAATGAAACAGAAGTTGTTCTAGTTAAGATACCTTTGTTGCTGAGAAAAATGTCCATAAAATTAAAGGAACACTCCTGGACATGGAAAATGTCAAAGCTGTGATGTTTAAACAATCAGCAACTCCCGAAATCACTAGCTCTGGACATTACTGTCAACATTCTAGAGATAGAAGCAACCTCCATGGCATACAGGGTTAAAATCCTGACTGTGTCACAGGTGACCAGAATAACTTGGGCACTTGTACGAGCTGAAGGAAACAGGATGGGACTGAGTTCCCACTGCTGGTTTGCCCATCCTGGGGGGGGGGGGGGCTCTAACTCATCACATGAGTACAAGGTGTTTACTCTATGAAGTTTGAGTCTAGAAAGCCCATGCAGTCACATGCAATTTGCACAGTAAGCCAAGACGAACTTAGAGTGGGGGCAAGCTTCTCCTCATAGGGCAACTATAGTGGAACTCTGAAGAGCCACCTCAGGGCAGAGAGGGGGGAGGAGGGTGCTCAGCTGGTGGAGAAGGTTGGCCAACGTACAGGACCAGCACACTGGCCTCCAGACCACCTGTCTCTCACCACAAAGCAGCCAAGGTGATGGGGGTTCCTGGGCAGGAAGGAATGAATGGGCTGCTGGAATCTCTTTCTATGTTTATCTATGGATTCCTAGGCAAGAACAAAGGGGTCACCAGGGACTTAACTGGGAATTCTCAGCTCTCACTGTTGCAGAAAATGGGATGAGTTGGTGCAGGTAGAGGAGTTACAAGGCCTGGGCCTGGGGAGCAGGGGATTTAAAAACACATTCTAGATAAAAACAATAAAGAGAGTCATTGTGCAAATGAGGTCCTCGTAACTGCAGGCAACATGGCCGGGGGAAAAAGAGTTTTAAAGAAAATGCATCTTCAGTGTGGCCATGCTTCTGTGGAGAGACTGTAGAAACCATTTTTTTTTTAACTAGAAACATCTTTATTAAATTATCAGTTATGACAAAGGCAATCATACATCAACATAAATTAAACAAACCATATTGACATATTTTTAGTTGCAAACATTATACCTCATTTATAATCTATCCAGTCACTGGCAGTCAAACATTACCTAGCTCATTCAAATCCTGTTTTTTTTAAACCTCATTCCTCCTTCAAAACATTAATCTGCACGTATTGCTCTCCTACAAAGACACAATCATGCACATGTTTTCTTTGCAATTTTCTCCTACCTTTTTCTAAAGTTCCCATTTTCAGTTGTTTTATCTCTGTTACTATATTCACTACTTCTAGTACAGCTAGTTTAGACTTTGATTTCCATTTTTTAGTAACTGCTTTTTAGGCTGCCACTATAATTAGACTCAGCAAGACCTTATATGTCTAGGCAATTCCGATTCTGTATCAAAGTTCAAAAAATCACTTCCTTACTTTTACCAATTTGCTCACCCAGTATTTCTGATAGAGTAGTCTACAGGGAAATGTTAGTCTGACAACTCATTACACTCCCAAAAAATATGTTCCCAATTACCTCTTTCTTCCCCATCACACCTCCAACACTTGCTATCTACCCGAGGAAAAAAATCTTTGGAGTCTACTTGGGCATAAAAATACATATGTAAACATTTCCAAGCAAAGATCCCAAATCTTCAAAGAATTTGCTACATATTTGAGAGACATGCATATAACCCCAGTCATTTCTTTGAGAATTGCTTACCCAGTCTCTCTCTTCTAAATCCTTTCTAACCTCCTCTGATTGATTCTTATAGTTAATATGCAATACTTCATCTCCTCTACTGATTATACTGCGGTGGTGGTGCTGCGGTAGCATTGTCGCCTCACAGACGTTGCCCATTCGATTCTCAGTTAGAGCGTCTTCTGTTTGGCGACATTTGTGAATAGGCGTTCCTTCGTTGAAGGGTGTGCATTAGGCCCGGCAAGCCAGCACGTAAAACTCTACTGCCAATCATTAGCGGACCGGAGTTCCGCTGTGGCGACCCTTAACCGGGAAAAGCCGAAAGACACAAACATCTCCTCTACTGATTATCCCTTTTTTTAATAACAGCTTCTGTTCTAGATTCCACCAAATACTTCACAGTGCTATTATTTCGCTTAGGATCCCCTATTTCTTTCTCAACTCTGTATTTTCACCTTGAAACACACAATTGACACCTGTGATGTATAGCAGACGTAAACCTATATCATTGTTGGCACATCTCTGTCCTCTGAGTACAGACAGCTGCTGTCGACTTAGATGAATTTGAACCTAGCACCTTCATGTCAACAATCAGTTTAACATGTTAAAGTGCTGAAAGCATCATGAATACAGAGAGACCATCAGAAACCATAAATAAATGTATTCATTGCCGGATAACAAGCAAGCATGGTCCACTTTGGATGTTAGTGACACTGGTGGAAAATTCAATAATGATGCAATAAAAAATTTGGCAGAAATCTTCTACACTGAAACTGAGTACTGCAGCATATAGCCTTTTGGACCAATGGGCTCCTAGAAAAAGACAATCATGCACCAAAACTAAAACACAGCTGTGTATGAGACTGGGAAATTACATACGTTCATTTGTTTTGAAATCTTCTCCTGAAATGTGTATTGTCATATCCCTAGTTCTCCCAGTGAGTGAATATGTAACTACAAGGGTATACCTGCACTTTCCCAGTTTAGTAAACATAGTCCAAATCATATCCCATTTTCCACCTTTCACAGGGCTTATTTTCAAACACATGCAGGAGTCTATAGCTGGTAGCCTTCTGCTGTTAAGGGTGAAAATGGTGACCAAACTACTTAAGTGTCTTTTAAACATCCAAGCTACAGCAATACCACAGAGAACCATACAAGTTTCTGCATTTTTTTTTTTTAGATTTTCAAGCTAAGATTTATTATTATTCATTAGTAAAAGTTTGTCAGATGACTTTAGCAAGTGTTATATAAAGTAGATGTTGAATGCTATGTTTGCTTTAAGTATAAAGTACAGTACACTGAAGCCTAGGCCCATTGTTAGCATATACCTCTGCTGAAAATGAGATCTATACCCACTCAGACTTTCCCTGTAAATAAATGTCAAATAAAATTATTTAATCTAATGAAGTCCTGTATCTGTTGGGGGACAAAAGCACTCTATTTAAGCAATAACACATGCCTGGGTGTGGGTAATGCTGGATTTATCCATGGTTGGTGTGGTTTGGTCACGAGGGTGAAGCGCGAGTTTTTAAAGCTGTAAAAAAAAAAAAAAAAAAAAAAAAAAAAAGTCCGGGCGACCAGACCTTTTTCCATTACTATAAGTCTTTGACTTACAAAGTGCACACTGACCAATCAGCGTGCGCGTTTTGGAATATTAATGGGGGGTTGTTGTATAATAAATATTTTTTAACTGTTTCACCATTCGTGGTCCTTGATTTTTGACATTGTAAGTGCTTTTGTTAAAATAATATACAAGATTCTGCCTTTCTCTCAGAGTTTGAAAAAAGTTATTGGTTAGGGTCACCAACCTAACATTTGCAATGCATTTTTGATGTAGGATGGATTAATTCCGTCTGAACTGTGAATGAGGCTGAGAAGCAGCACTTTATTATTTAAAGTTTACAAATCAGGACAAGGTTTAATTTGCCAGGTAAAGCTGCACTTGGAGCATTCATGATTTCTTAGTTTATAGTTTGCAGACCTTACATTTTATCTTGACTTTTGCTCTTGTTTACTGCAGTCTGCCTTACTATAAATGTGTTTATACTTGGAGTGTCTAAAAAGTTTTTGGGGGCCACATAGGAAATATTTGGTTAGCATTCTTTGACTGTGAAGGGACCAACTACCCGAACTGTAGGAAGCACTGAGAAAGTACAGTTTGTGTAAGTTGCACTTGTCAGGAACTGTAGATATTTGATTTATTTACTGCTGGAATAGCTTATGGGTGTATCCTGCCAAAGATTCAACAACCGTCCAGCTTCCAAAAGCTTTTATCCCCTCTTATACTGTCACTCTGGCTCAGCCCTTTCTGGAGGGAGCTATATAAGCAACCAGAGTGACTGAAAATCTCCAGGATTTTCTTGTCTCTTACCAAAAAAAGGGAAATAGTCATGAACTTAACCACACAGTTCATAACTTTATATCCCATTATGAACTGTGTGTATCGAAGGGAGGTGGTAGGTGGGTACGGCTACTGCAGAGGTGCAGAATTCAAACATCTACTATTCTGTGTAAGTACTATGTTCATCATCTTCACTGCTGCAGTAGCCTATGAGTAGAACACCATAGCTTATCCAGCCTGATAAGGGTCCAGAAAACCATGCAGAATAGTCCAAGCAAAACCTGCTCTGGACCTGGAAAAGGAATCCTGTTTGTAGTGCTTTGTAAATGTTGAGAGAACCAAAGTTGCTGCCTCTAGAATACTTCAAAAGTCCACCCCTCTCCAGTATGCCATCGCAGAAGTCAAGGCCTTTGTGGAATGTTTCTTTATACTGACTGGAATGGATCTGTCATGGTGGGAGTAATAAAACACAGAACAAATCCAACAGAGGTATACAGACACTGGAAATTCTCAATGAAGTAAAAGTTTTTAATATTCCACAACATTCACATGTGAATATTGTGGAATATTAAAAGCTTCTATTTGTGAATCCTGTGGAATATTAAAAGCTTCTACTTGTGAATACTGTGGAATATTAAAAGTTTCTACTTCACTGAGCATTTCCAGTGTCTGTATACATCTGTTGGATTTGTTCTGTGGTTTTTGCAGACCTGGTTTACCTTCATGTTGGCTTTTTTCCTGTTATGGGAGTAATAAAACACAACAGCAAAAGACAATCACGTGGAAAGAGGCTGTTTAGACAAGGGTTGACCTTTCTTAGTTCTAGAATAGGAAATAAATAGCTAGTTAGCTTTCTTGAAAGACTTGCTTCTTTCAAGACAGTACCAGAGCTGCCTCTGAACATTCTCCTTGATTTTAAGATCTGAATGGAAAACAGGAAAATTGATGGTCTGATTCAAATGAACTCTGAATCAACCTTGGGCATGAAAGACAGGTTTGACACAGTCTTTGTTCTTATTGCTCTGAGCGGAAACCTTGTCATCGGTTTTGGACCTCGGATGCCTGTCCTTTTCTTTTTCTTTGCGCTTTTTATAAACTCCGGTAGTCGGCTGTTCCAATGGCATTATATAATTGAATCTTCTGCCAAAGTAATGAAATGCAAAATCGTACCGATGCTTAATAGTGCGTTGGTTAAATCTAGCACAAAACCGACAACTAACAACGTCGTGGTCAGGGCCTAGGCAAGGAATACAGTAAGAATGAAAATCCTTATGAGGTATTTGCTTCCCACAAGAAATACAATTATTAACTTTTTCTGACATCGGTCTGGAGCAAGACAAAAGTTTCCCCAACGGGGTACTTAGCTTTAATGAAGACTTCGGATCTGAAATTCTAATTTGAAAATCTCAGGAGTTGGCCGACCAGCACTTGCGAACTGCTTTTGCTTCAGGCACCGTGCAGCAAGAAAGACTGAAGAAAATGGCATCAGTTCCATCTTTTATACCCCTGCCGCACTGACGTCAGGGAGGAGGCGACAGCAACCGACGCCGGACCTAGACTTTGGAACTTGGGCCGATTGCGGGTAGCCTGCCAGCAGGATAACCCAACTGTAGTGACTGCAACAGTGAAACATGATGAACATCTGCAGACAGGAAGCTTGAATGACAAAGTCATCCAGATAGGGAAATATTTAAACACCATGAAGTCTGCAAAAGGCTATGTCAGGGGCTGAACATTTGGCAAAAATCCTTGGTGCTGCAGATGGACCAAAAGACAAAGCAGAACACTGATAATTTAAGGAAGACACAGTTGTACAAATTTCCTTGACAGAGAATGAACAGGAATATGCAAATATGCATCCTTCAGATCCAGAGAAACTAAAAAAAGCCTGAGGAAGAAGCATAGGGAAAAGCGACTGGACAGTCAACATTTTGAAAGAAGGTACTTTCAGGAAGGTGTTGAGAAAGGAGAGGTCTAGAATATGTCTCCAAAAGTTCTCCTTCCTGGGAGCCAGAAACATCATGGAGTAGAAAGCCTTGTCACTCTGGCATGAAGGTGCTGACTGAATAGTACTTTTGGTCAACAGGTCCTGAAGAAGAGGAGGAAAATGAGGCAGCTGGCATGGAGGGGGGGGGGGGTGAGGAATCCTGAAAAATGGAAGAAGGGACTTCCACACCCTGAAATAGCCATTTAGAATTAT
>NC_056728.1:271787185-271843556 GCF_019279795.1 Protopterus annectens
TTTTTCCCCTAAAAGGATTTATGGGATTCCACTAGGCCCATCAGAAATTACCAGCTGCAGTTCCCTCTTCAGTTTCTTAATGGATGTTGGCTCAGCAACATAGAACATGCGAATGGCATGCCCTGTGTCAGCCTCCCACAGGGCCAAGACAGAGGGGGCAGCCTTCGAAACCAGAAGTTCTTTGGTCTCGACATCCGACCCTACACAGACATCTAATAGAAGCCGGACAGCAGAAGTTTCCAGTCGTAATTTCTTTAACTTTTTGTTTTTTGAAGGCTGCTGGAAATCTGGGCAGGCAGATTCATTAGCCATGGTCCTTTGAGAAAGTAGTTTTAGACACTGGTTCTCTAAAGAGACAGAAATGGAAGAAAGAAAGACTGAGGCACAGGGCCTTAGGAACAAAGATCTGGCAAACATCACACTGTTTATAGTTGATATCTGCACCTAAACAAAAAGGGCACTCCTGGTACTTATCCGTATGGGGAATCTGCCACCCACATTCACATCTCCCCTTTCTAGATGACATGTGCCTACAATGAAATAACAAAAAAAAAAAGGAAGAGCCCCCAGTGGGGTACATATCTACCCTGGCCTCAAGCAACTGCACAAGATGTACAACCTTCAAACTGAATTCAAAATACCGTGTTTGGAATGGTGGCAAAGAAGTCCTACGGATTTGGTGCTCATATGTCACTTATGTACCTTACGCCTTGGACATAGGACATATGTCTGATGTACAGTGCAAGGAAAGGCCCAGGCTTTGGTATGCTGGCTCCATATATGGTTATCCTCTGCAGGATATCCATATTGTAAGGAATGCTACAGCAGTGACTATGGAAGGACACATTGATAAAATGCCAAACATCCTGATAAAAGATAAGCATGCCATAAAAACTGTGTTGTTTGGGGCAGGTATGCTTAGGACAGACAAGGGAAAGTTCAAACATACACACACACACGCTGCAAACAGAAACTACCTACTGACTTTTATACAGGGAGTGACATTCTCAAAAAAAAAAAAAAACTTTTTTTTTTGCCAGCCAGCATTTGAGGTGATACCTTTATGTCTGATGTCAGCTTTTTACTTTCTGTAGAAATACAAATGAAACAAAAGGAACAATAGACCTTTTAAATGCAGCTACACATCTTCCAGAACCCGCTTGTACTCTGCCATTTGCAGCTGTCAATTGTTTTATTAGGATGACTAGCTGCTGCTGAGCTATATTAACTTAAATAAAATAACCAAAGTCAACTGTCTGACAGTTCCTTAAGCATGATATTACTATGCTAGCTTCAAATGTTTCTCAGATGAAATCCTTAAAATTATTATCTTCACAGAAATCGATTGGTGTCAGCGCAAAAATCTGAAAAGCTGCACTAGAGGCTTGAATACATCACAGACATGATCAATTATGGAAGTCATCTGGAAAAAAATGATGCAAAATTTGACAGTGTCTTTAGAAGAATATTCTCAGCAGCAGAAAAGGTTGCAAACAAAATGGTTCAGCTCATATTTTATAAAATTAAAAACACAAAAGGGGCTCTTTGGCCAGTTGTTCTACAGCTATTCAAGTGGTTTGCTTCTATTTATCTGGCCGATTACTACTCACAGTGTCCTCACTATCATACACAACAGAAAATCTTTTTATTTTTTTTTGCTACAGCAAATTACAAACACTGCAAAAATGTCCTTGTTTAGTAACTAGGAACAGTAATAGTGAACCACAGTCTAGACTGCATTGCTCTGTAAACATCAACAAAGTGGTAAGATTAGAGACTATGATGTAGTGGCATGCCACCAATAGTCTTGTTCTAACAACTTCAGATCAACTTAAGTCTTGCTTGCCTGAACATAGACTGAGCTCATCTACACAAGACAAAGAAACAAGGGTCTTCAACCTCATCACTCACTTGAGGCTTTCCAGTAAAGTACAGCCATGTGTTAGTCACTCGCTCACTCAGAGACTGCAGCATAAAACAGGACTGAGCATAGGAGGACACGTGCAAATGGCACTGGACTCTTCTGAGCAATAGCTAGGACTCCTCCCTGCTAATCCAGCAGCATATGTCTGTCATACAATAAAACAGTACAAAAAAAAAAATCAAGCCACCGGGCACAGACTTTCCTCAGAATATACAAGACCCTACAACCAAAATTCAGTCTTTATAAAAGTCAGAAGCCGTGTTCATTTTAGGTCGCGCTCTACTACCACCATAGTCACTGTCATCATACAAGGAAGATGACTTTCTCAAGACCGTGTCATGTTTCACTGTGCCTGGATCTAGCAGGATGAGGTATCACTAAACATGTGCAATGATGCCTAGTACACTTTTTAATACTGTGACTTCTGTTCTCAGCCATCAAACACACAAAATGTTAAGCTGATTACTGATCACCTCAGGACCTCCACAACAGGCATCCACCACTCAACAAAAAGGAAATCCAAACAAATACATAAACCTCATGAAATACATTTAATAAGGTGAGTCCAGAGCAAGGAGCTATAATATGGGGGGGGTTTCATGAATGAGTTAAAGATCTGCTGTGGGGAAAAAAATTGTTGCTATCTTTGAAGTCGCAATCTTCCTCACTGTTTTATGACCTCAGAGAGTGAGAGAGTGAGTGAGTGAGTGAGTGAGTGAGTGAGTGAGTGAGTGAGTGAGTGAGTGAGTGAGTGAGTGAGTGAGTGAGTGAGTGAGTGAGTGAGTGAGTGAGTGAGTGAGTGAGTGAGTGTGTGTGTGTGTGTGTGTGTGTGTGTGTGTGTGTGTGTGTGTGTGTGTGTGTGTGTGTGTGTGTAAAACACAACTTAGGAAGGTCTGGGCAGTTAGTGTAAACACTCTTGCTAAACTTAAAAAGGAACTCCAGACACTGATCAAGTCAACCAAAACCAGATATTAGGTAAAAAAATAGCCACCCAGGTGAAGAATACCAAAGCCTTCTTTAACTATGTTACACATTTCAGAAACGATGTCCAGCACTGTGCAGAGCTAATAGTAAAGGATTTCACATGTCCAGACCTAGAAGACATTGAACTAAATTTGTCTGTTACAAACTCTCGGCCAAAGCCAGTACAAATTCATTAAAAGCAGATGCTGCTTACTTGACCCTCAGCTTCTTTGAGAAAGTTGCTTAAGAAAAAGATGAGGGCAAATCATTCATACCACATATCTAGACCTTACAAAGGCATTCAACAGCATTCCACACTCTGGTAGCATAGACAAACTCCCCCAGCTAAATATAACTCCCTAAGTAGCCTGTTGGATAGCTAAATGGCTCACAAACAGAACCTATGAAATTAGGGTGGGTGGCTCTAGTGGCATAACCCACGGTTCAGTAGTTTGGCCACTCCTTTTTGGCATTTATTTTTCATACAGTAAAGTAAATATTAAAGATTTGCAGCTGACCAACTTTGCAAAAGACTGTAAACTTGGTGTCACCATAAACTCCCCAGAGGACACCAAACCTTCAGCTGGTGTCAAAACCATGAACTAAAACTAAATGCCAAGTAATGTATAATTGTATTCTTCAGCAAGCATGACTTCCCTTAACTATCACATTAAAAACACTCCCCAGACTGTTAATCCTAAAGCTGGGGATCTGGAAATCTAGGTCGACAATAAACTGCCTTCTGATCACGACATAGCCTCTATTATAAGGAAGTCCTTTTTCCTCACCCAGCTTGTATCTTAAAGGTATGGCGTCCAAGTCAAGGGATATAACCATCCCACTGGACTCTGTTCTGATTACTCCAATCATTGAATATAATACCCCACTTGGTATGTACCTGTTCAAACACTTGTCACAACGTCAGCAACCTCAACGCTTTCTCGCTAACAAAAAAAAAAAAATCAAGAGCTTAAACCGCAAAAACTATGTGATGTTCTCAAAGTCTTGTCCTCCTACTTGGTATCATGCAGGCTTCTAAAACCTGGCCTCTGCCTCAACAGTCACTATTCTGCCAGACATATTACACATTTGGATGTTCAATGGTAGCACAAACACCTGCTCAAGGGATGAGGATCTCCACATACAGCAAAATATACCTCTTACTCTATTCAAACATCATTTAGATGCTATGCTCTAGAGAGGAGAGGAAAGAGTGTCAGCAGGACTAAGAATATGTGTGTGTGAATGAGAGGGAGGATAGAGGAGTTGAGGATGCAGGGAGTATAGCTGGTGAAGGTGGATGAGTTTAATTACTTGGGATTCAACACTTCAGAGTAATGGTGAGTGTGGAAGAGAGGTGAAGAAGAGAGTATAGGCAAGGTGGAGTGGGTGGAGAAGTGTGTCAGGAGTAATTTGAGACAGACAGGTATCGGTAAGAGTGAAAAGGAAGGTCTACAAGAGGGTACTAAGACCAGCTACGTTATATGGGTTGGAGATAGTGGCACTGACCAAAAGGCAGGAGTCAGAGCTGGAGGTGGCAGAGTTAAAGATGTTAAGATTTGCACTGGGTGTGACGAAGATGGACAGGATTAGGAATCAGTATATTAGAGAGTCAAGATCAGGTTGGACAGTTTGGAGACAAAACCAGAGAGGCGAGATTGCATTGGTTTGAACATGTGCTGAGGAGGGATGCTGGGTATATTGGGAAAAGGATGCTAAGGATGGAGCTGCCAGGTAAGAGGAAAAGAGGAAGGCCTAAGATAAGGTTTATGGATATGGTGAAAGGGGACATGCAGATGGTTGGTGTGACAAGCCAAGATGCAGAAGAGAGCGAAGAAATGGAAACAGATGATCTGCTGTGGTGACCCCTAACATGAGCAGCTGAAAGAAGAAGAAGCTATAGATCCCCCTCTCTGACCCAGGAAACTCATAAAGTACAGTTTTGTACCTACCATAAATGTAGATGTTCGAGTGCTAATACAGCTGCAGTCCTCACAGATGGGTTCTCCTGCCATCAGGCAGATCCTCGGTCGGCCGAATTCCAAAGTCTAGGTCCGGCGTCGGTTGTTGTCGCTTCTTCCCTGACGTCAGTGCGACAGGGGTATAAAGGAACCAGCCGACGCCATTTTCTTCAGTTTTTCTTGCCCCAGATGTCAGGTACCCCCAGAAGGAAGGCAATACATAAAATTAGGTAATAATGCCATGCAATATAATCAAAAATCAGTAGTTGGAAGCAAATACACCATAAAAGAATACCCCTAGAGGGGAAGGAGGGTGGGAAACCTGGACTGCAGCTGTATTAGCACTCGAACATCTACATTTATGGTAGGTACAAAACTGTACTATGTTCATCGTGCATACAGCTGCAATCCTCACAGATGGGTAGAATCCCAAAGCTAAGAAAGGGGTGGTAGGCACTAGGTGTAACTAGGAGGAGCCAAAATGTCCTGCAAGACTGCAGTGGCAAAGCCTGCTCTAGATTTGGAGTATAATGGTAAGTTGTAGTGCTTGGAGAAGGTATGCACAGAACTCCAAGTGGCTGCTTCCAAGATATCCTTGGTAGGAACTCCTCTGAGGAAGGCTGCAGAGGTGGCTGTGGCCCTGGTGGAATGAGTTCTAATGCCTGTAGGTACAGTTTTGCCATGAAAGGAATAGCAAAAGCGTATGCAGTGGGCTATCCATTTTGAGATTGTCTGTTTGGAAATTGGTTTTCCTTGAGATCCTACGGCATAGGCCACAAAAAGCTGTTCTGATTTTCTGAAAGGCTTTGTTCTGTCCAAATAAAAATGCAGTCATCTGTGGATGTCCAAGGAATGTAGTAATCTCTCCCCTTTGTTTAGAGGATTATGATAAAAAGTAGGTAAGTGTATGGCCTGATTTAAAGCTACCCTGGATACCACTTTAGGCATAAAGGACGGGTTGGTTCGTAAGGAAACTCTGTCCTGATGGAAGATGATAAAAGGCTGGACAGCCATGAGAGCCTGTAATTCTGAAACTCTATGAGCTGAGGTGGTAGCCAGAAGGAAAGCTGTTTTTCAGGACAAGTGTTGCATATCTGCTGAAGCAGCTGGCTCAAAAGGAGGCAGGGTCAGTTTTTCCAGAATGTAATTAAGATCCCAAGCAGGTATTGGTTGTTTCCTTGGAGGTCTCAAATTCTTAGCCCCTCTGAGGAACTGTCTTAAGAGAGGGTGAGAGAATAAAGGTGGATCAGTGTTGTATTCTGCAGAAATGGCTGAGGCATGGATTTTGATGGAGGAGAAAGAAAGTCCACTGCTTAGCAGTTCAGTCAAATATTGTAGTATTTGTGGTAAATTCAGTTTTCCAGGGTCCTGGCCCTTTTTCTCATTCCAGGTACAAAAACGTTTCCATTTTGTGAAGTAAGCTTCCCTAGTTGATGGCCTTCTGGCCTCCAAAATGACTTCCTGCACCTCCTTGGAGAGTAGGGCCTGCTGTGATGCTAAGGAATCTTCCATGCGGCTAGATTGAGTGTTTTTAGTTGACTGTGAAGGGTTTTGAAGCTGTGTTGAGTCAGAAGAAGAGGCATTAGAGGCAGGGTCCATGGAGGGGAATGCGTCAGGCTCCTTAGGAGTGGGTACCAGTGTTGTCTTGGCCAGTCCGGAGCAATGAGGATTCATCTTTGGTATGTCTGCTCTGGTCTTCAATAGCACTTTGGGCAGCAGAGGAAGAGGAGGGAAGGCATAAACTGTCATTTATGTCCAACTGAAAGAGAGAGCGTCCACTCTCCAGGCCTTTGGATGGAGGATCCTTGAGCAGAATTTTGTCAATTGATGATTTTTGTGGGAGGCAAATAGATCTATGTCTGGCCTTCCCCATTCTTGGATTATTTCTGTAAAAACTTTTGGATGCAACTTCCATTCGTGTGGATCTGTCATATTCCTGCTTAGGTTGTCTGCCAGCGTATTTTCCTTGCCTGGCAAGTACTGTGCTTGTAGTTCCATTTGTAAGTCCATAGCCATGTTCCAAAGTGACATGGCCAGTCTGCATGGGGGGTAAGAATGTGTTCCTCCCTGCTTGTTTATGTACCACATAACTGTGGTGTTGTCCGTTCTTATCAAAAGTTGACCTGGTTGTAGAAAGTTCTTGAAAGCTATAACAGCATTTATTACTGCTAGCATTTCTTTTTGATTGATGTGAAGGTGCTTTTCTTTTTGGGACCATTTGCCCTGAATGCACCGTTCTGTCATGTGCGCCCCCCAGGCGTAGTCCGAGGCGTCTGTTGTGATGACCTGATTTGCTTGAGGCTTGCCGAAAGGAAGGCCTGTGTTTGTTTGGCATGCTTGAGCCCACCACAGAAATTCCTTTTGCAGACATGGAATTAGTGGTATTATTGTTTCCAAACTGTGGCTGTGTTGAGACCATATGTTTTTCAGGTACCATTGTAGTTTCCTCATATGCAGCTTTGCACAAGGGATTAGTAAGATGCAAGATGCCATGAATCCCAGAGCCTGCAGGATTTTCCTTGCAGTAAGCCTGGTGCAATTTGCCAGTGTTCTGAAGTATTGAATTAGTTGCCCCTGCTTTTCTGGCGTGAGGTAGGCCATCTGGGTGTTTGTGTCCAAGTTGGCACCCAGGAAAATTATCTTCTGAGAGGGTATTAGTCTTGATTTCTTTTTGTTGACTGTGTATCCCAGAGAGTTCAATAACATTATTACATAAGCCAGATGTTTCTGAAGGGTGTGTTTGCTTTCCGCTTGGATCAGGCAGTCATCCAAATAGGGATATATTTGTATCCCTTGAAGTCTGCAGTAGGCAATTACTGATGCCAGGCATTTCGTGAATACTCTGGGAGCAGTAGATAAGCCAAAGGGCAATGCAGAGAATTGATAATGAGTTGAACCTGCAAGAAATCTGAGGTATCTTCTGCAATTTTGTCTGATTGGGACATGCAGGTATGCCTCCTTGAGGTCCAATGTTACCAGCCAAGACTCCTTGCCCAGCATGGGAAGAAGCTGCTGTAGAGTGAGCATCTTGAATTTTGGTACGAGTAGAAATGTGTTTAGGATGGATAGATCCAGAATAGGTCTCCAATCTTTTCCCTTCCTTGGCACCAGAAATAGCCTGGAATAAAACCCTTGACCTTGTTCGTGCATAAGTACCTCTTGAATAGCTTTCATGTTTTTGAGATCTGTAATTAGCCTTTGTGCCTCTGCCCTTTGATTGTGTGGCAGGTTTGGCATGCCTCTCATTTTTGGAAGGGTGTGAAAATGGAATTTGTAGCCTCTGTTTATAATGTCCAGGATCCATTTGTCCTTTGTGACAGTATGCCAATTATTTGAAAATAATGCCAGCTTTCCTCCCAAGGGTGCTGCCATTTGAGATCTGGTTGGCATGCAAAGTGGGGAGTCATTGTGTTTGCTTTCTGATAGATTGCGAGTTGTCCTCAGCACCTCTTTGTGAAGGAGCTTGCCATTGTCTGCCTCTGTACGATCCTTGGGATTGTCCTCTGCCCCTCGGGCGCCTGTATCTGCCTCTTTGGGGTCTGTCTGTGGCAGGAAAGGACCAGTTTTTGGAAGGCCAATTTCTACTAAAACGTGGGGGTTGAACCTGTAGAAATTCTTTCACAGTTTGCATTGATTTAGCCTTTTCCTCCATTTTCCTTAATACCTCCTCAGCATTAGCACCAAATAGTACATCCTTTTGAAGAGGAGCGTCTAGCAATTTAGCTTTGACATGATCAGGTAAGGCTTGTTCCTTAAGCCAGGCATGCCTGAGTATGACTGATCCTGTAACAGCAGCTCTGCATGAGGCCTCTAGAACATCAAAACCACATTGTAAGGTATGCTTACCCACTTGTTCTACACTATGTATCAAGTCCTGCAACTCCTTCAAATCTGGTTGTTCAGGTTGTGACATTTTACTTTTCAATTGTGATAACATAGACTGTTGGTATTTTAGCATATGAAAAGTACAGTTTTGTACCTACCATAAATGTAGATGTTCGAGGATCTACATTGCTGCAGTCATAATCTGGGGGTAGTCCGCTGTCCTCAATCGGCCCGAATACCAAAGAGCTGGGCTGGCGTCGGTCATTGTCGCCTGGAGCTGACGTCAGTACGTATTAGTACTTAAGCGCATGACCGACGCCATATCCTCAGTCTTTCTTGCCCCAGATGTCAGAAGGCCTAAGAAGGAAAAAAGGCCAGAGCCAAAATAGTAAATACCCAACCACAAACTATAGAGGGGAAGGAGGGAGGGATAATTGGACTGCAGCAATGTAGATCCTCGAACATCTACATTTATGGTAGGTACAAAACTGTACTATGTTCTTCGTCTCACATTGCTGCAGTCATAACCTGTGGGTAGAATCCCAAAGCAAAGGAAAAGGGAGGCTGGCAAACTAAGTAGCATTAGGAGCTGCTAACATGCCCTGTAAAACTGCAGTGGCAAACCCAGCCCTGGACTTGGAATAAAGAGGGAGATGGTAATGCTTAGTAAAAGTGTGTACTGAACTCCAAGTAGCTGCCTCCAAAATATCCTTAGTAGCTACCCCCCCCTCAAAAAAGCTGTAGATGTGGCAGTAGCCCTAGTAGAATGAGGCCTGATCCCAGCAGGAACATCCTTCCCATGATGAGAATAACAAAAAGCAATACATTGACCAATCCATTTAGAAATAGTCTGCTTTGAAACAGCCTTCCCTTGTGAACCCAAAGCAAAAGAAACAAATAACTGTTGACTCTGTCTGAACTCTTTAGTTCTGCTCAAATAATAACGTAACTGTCTGTGGATATCCAAAGAATGCAAGACTTTTTCCCCCTTATTTTGGGGATCAGCATAAAACGCAGGCAAATGAATAGACTGGTTCAAGGCCACATTAGAAATCACTTTAGGCATAAAAGTAGGGTTAGTTCCCAAAGAAACCCTATCCTTATGGAATATCAGAAAGGGTTCAACTGCCATGAGTGCCTGCAATTCAGATACCCTCCTAGCAGAAGTAATGGCCAACAAAAAAGCAGTCTTCCAAGACAAAAATTTCAATTCAGACAAAGCTGCAGGTTCAAAAGGAGGTAAAGTAAGCTTCTCCAACACAAAATTGAGATCCCAGGAAGGAGTAGGAGCTCTACGTGGGGGTCTTATATTCTTTGCCCCTCTAAGAAATTGTTTGAACAAAGGGTGAGAAAATAAAGGAGGGTCACAATCATAGTGAGCAGAAATGGCTGCAGCATGAACCTTCACAGAAGAGAATGACAAACCCTTGTCCAGTAATTCAGTAAGATACTGCAGTGCAAAACTCAAATTAGGCACTGAAACATCAAAGCCCTTTGCTGTGCTCCAAAGAAAAAATCTCTTCCATTTATCAGCATAAACTTTTCTAGTACTAGGCCGCCTGGCTTCCAAAATGACATCTAAAACCTGTTGAGGAAGCTGAGACCCCACCGGCTCCATTACAGAATACGCCAGGCTGTTAGATGCAGGGACTGCACCCAAACATTGAAAAAATGATTGTTTGACTGGGACAACAAATGAGGAACCTGTGGCAAAGGCCAAGGAGGCTCCTGAATTAAACTCCTCAGCAGAGGATACCAATGCTGACGAGGCCAATCTGGTGCTATTAGAATCATGCAAGGCTTGTCTCTCCTGGCTTTCAAGAGTACCTTGGGAAGAAGAGGCAGAGGGGGAAAAGCATAAACGTGAAGGTTGTTCCAACTGAAGGATAGAGCATCCACTTTCCAAGCATTTGGGTGGAACAACTTTGTGCAAAATTTTGGCAGTTAGAAATTCAGTGGAGAAGCGAACAGATCTATGTCTGGAGCTCCCCAAGCCACGGTCAACTGTTTGAATACCTGAGGGTCCAGTTTCCACTCGTGGGGATCCACAATTTGCCTGCTCAATACGTCTGCTAGAGAGTTCTGTGCTCCTGGCAGAAACCGTGCTTGAAGATTGATGTGCAAACTCAGAGCAGTCTCCCACAAAATCATTGCTTGTCTGCAAAGAGGGTAGGAATGGGTTCCCCTGCTTGTTGATGTACCACATGACTGTTGTGTTGTCTGTTTGAATCAACACCTGTCCCGGCTGAAGTAGGTCCTTGAAGGCTATCAAGGCAAATTGGACTGCTAACATCTCCTTCATGTTGATATGCAAATGTAGTAGTTTGGGAGGCCACGTGTCTTGTATCCATTTTCCATTGAAGTGTGCTCCCCAAGCCAAGTCCGAGGCATCCGTCGTTAGGATCTGACTCGCCTCTGGTCGGATCACAGAGAGTCCCTTGTTTAGGTGACATTCCTGAGCCCACCACAAGAATTCCTTCTGGATGCAAGGTATAATCCGAATGACAGTGTCCAAACCGTAGCAGTGTTGAGTCCACACACTTTTGAGATACCATTGTATCTTCCTCATATGCAGTTTGGCATTGGGAAGTACTAGAATGCAAGATGCCATGAACCCCAAGGCTTGAAGGACTGTCCTTGCAGTCAGCCTGGACATTACTGATAACTGCTGGAAGTACAGATGAAGAGTTCTTTGTTTGTCCGGGGTCAGAAATGCCATCTGAGAAGCTGTATTCAGTCTCACACCCAGAAAGCACATGTCCTGAGAGGGCACTAGACTGGACTTTATTTTGTTCACAGAATACCCTAGGCACCTTAAAACTGCCATTACATACTGGAGATGTTGTAGTAACTTGTCCTTGTTTTGAGCAAGAATCAGGCAATCGTCCAGATAAGGATAAATTTGTATTCCTCTCTGTCTGAGGAAGGCAATCACAGGAGCCAGAACTTTTGTGAATACCTGGGCGCAGTAGATAAACCATAGGGCAATGCAGAGAACTGATAATGAGAAGTATCAGCCCCCAGATAAAGCATTCACCTTAGATTTCAATTGACCCAACAAAAAGTTCTGATACTTCAGCATATGAAATTGGCAATTCAACGCCCTCATAGCTAACGTAGATGAGGTGTACACTTTTTTCCCCCACTCTAGAATCTTTATCCAAAGGAACTGGATTCTTAACCACAGAAGCCCTAATACCCTTCGGACCTTGAATAATAGTTTCCGGATCAGCTCTAGGACTTTTGTACAAATATTTATGTGCTTCTGGAACTCTATAATATCTGTCCGGCTTAACAGGGGCAGGAGGCAAAGAATCAGGATTAAGGGAAGATTCAGAAAAAACATCCTGAACAACATCTAAGACAGGAGGAATAGCCAAGGGCCTATGCTGTGGGAGAAACAAAAATTCCCTAAGCCTCTTCCGAGAATCTGAAAAATCCTGGACTTCCCACTTAAAATGTTCCCTCATGGAATGTAAAGTCTCAGAAAAAGAAAAATCCTCTGGAGGGGAAGCAGAAGGACAGGAATCCTCTGCATCCGAGTCTGAATAAGAAGGAAATTCCTGAATTTCCTAAGCTGAGGAATCAGAGTAGTCAGAGGAATGATCCATTCCCTCTAAATCTGCCTCCACCCTAGGCCTTTTCTCTGGGGGGGGCATAGAACCCCTGATCAAAGTAATCAAGTCCTCCGCCATTTTCAACATATGTTTTTTTAGGAACAGGGGCTGAAGGGCTAGAACCATGACCAGGGCCAACAAGACAAGGTATGGCCTTAGCATGGCCTTTAGTCACTGAAGAAGAAGGCCTAATAACCTTCTGTAAGGGTGGAACTACAGACACCTGAGAAGCACCCTCAGCTGGGCCTAACTCCTGAGAGGCCAACTCCTGCAAAAGTAAAGGTTCCCCCTGGGATTCAGCCGAACCCTCGGCCGGATCCATAGATTCAACCGGAGGCTCCGTAGAACCGGCGTCTGCAACGGACGACTCATCCGGTTTAGACTTCACAGATTTATCTTTACGCTTTTTAGCAGTAGCTGGCGTCGGAGGATCTGACGGCATGTTATAGTTACACCGTTTACCAAAAACAAGCCTGGCACAGTCTAATCTCCTTTTAATGGTGCGCTTATTAAATCTAGCACAAAAGCGACACCCGACCACGTCGTGCTCAGGCCCCAAGCAAGGAATACAGAAAGAGTGATAATCCCTATGAGGTATCTGTTTCCCACAAGAAATGCAATTATTAACTTTTTCTGACATCCGGAAACTGAGGCAAGAAAAGACAAAGATTTCCCCAACGGGGTACTTAGCCCAACTTGGTCTTCGGTCTGAAACTCGAAAAAAGACAATTTCAGAATGCCGAATGGCACTCGCAAACGCTGCTTCTGCTTCGGACCACGCGGCAAGAAAGACTGAGGATATGGCGTCGGTCATGCGCTTAAGTACTAATACGTACCGACGTCAGCTCCAGGTGACAATGACCGACGCCAGCCCAGCTCTTTGGTATTCGGGCCGATCGAGGACAGCGGACTACCCCCAGATTATGACTGCAGCAATGTGAGACGAAGAACATCTGACAGTTTAAGGCTCTCATAGATAATGTAGCAGAGGTATATATCTTTTTCCCCCACCTTTCTAAGGATCTGGAATCTCTCTCGGAAGGCAAAGGATTTTTAGCAATGGAGGCCTTAACTCCCTTGGGGCTCTGTGAGATGGTTTCTGTGTCAGCAGCATGGCTCTTGTATAGAAATTGGTGTGAGTCTGGGATCCTGTAGTACCTATCAGGCTTAGCTGGAGGTAGAGAGTCTGGGTTAAGGCAGGCCTCCGAGTAAACATCATTTAGAATGTCCAAGACTGGAGGTATAGCCAAAGGCCTGTGCTGAGGGAGCAGGAGAAATTCCCTGAGCCTTTTCTTGGAATCAGAATAATCCTGGCCTTCCCAGTGGAAGTGTTCCCTTAAGGTATGCAAAGTTTCCCCAAATGAGTAATCCTCAGGGGGGGATACAGAAGGGATGGACTCCTCCGCATCAGAGTCTTCAAAAGGGGAGTAAGAATGCTCCTGATCATCAGAGTGCTCAGAAATAATGGAGCCCTGATCAGAGGAAGGGGAATCTTCCTCCACTCTAGGTCTTTTGTCTGGAGGGGGCTGAGAACCTCTGATAAGAGTAATTAAATCCTCAGCCATTTTAAGCATCTGTTTCTTAGGCATGGGACCTGGAGATGGCCCCTGTGCAGCTGGTCTCTTACAGTGCATGGTTGCTTTAGACTTAGTGAAAGCCTTGATAGAAAAAGAAGAGGAAGGTCTGAAGACACCTCGAGTGGAGGTGGACCTGTCCATACTCTTTGTTTCAACTCCGACAGTGGCTTCGGTATCTGTAGTCGGGGTGTGGGCCGAGGAGCCTGCGACCTCGGGTACAGGAGACACCGTCAAAGGTAGGTCGTCGGTAGGCAGGGGCTGCGTAGGTGCCTCACTGATAACCGGACCACGTGTAGCCAGCTTTGGCGTGGTGTCGGTCGAGGCCGCGGACTTCGCATGTCAGTCCTTGTCTTTTCGTTTTTTTAGACAAAACCGGAGTCGGAGTATCTGACGACATAGTATAGTTAAATGCTTTTCCAAAATAATGCTGGGCGAACTCCGCCCGACGCTTAATAGTGCGTTTGTTGAATGTAGCACAAAAGCGGCAGGCCGAGACCTCGTGGTCTGGGCCCAAACAAGGTATACAGAGGGAATGGAAATCCTTATGCGGTATTTGCTTCCCACAAGAAATACAATTATTAACTTTGTCTGACATTGGTCTGAGGCAAGAAAAGGTTCCCCAACGGGGTACTTAGCTTTTAAGAAGACGTCGGTTTCCAAATTTTCGTAATCTCAGGAGCTGGCTGACCGGCACTTGCGAACTGCTTCTGCTTCGGGCACCGCGCGGCAAGAAAGACTGGAGAAAATGGCGTCGGCTGGTTCCTTTATACCCCTGTCGCACTGACGTCAGGGAAGAAGCGACAACAATCAACGCCGGACCTAGACTTTGGAATTCGGCCGACCGAGGACCCACCTGACGGCAGGAGAACCCATCTGTGAGGACTGCAGCTGTATGCACGATGAACATCACACATTTAAGATTACTGGAAACACTCACCACCCAACCCAATATCATATTCATGAGCAACTTTAAATTACCCCACTATTAGCTGGAAATCATATATGACACCAAATATGCAGGAACAGAGATTCCTTGATTTTTGTAAACATACTTCTTAAATTATTTTTCCAATACACCAACCAGGGATGCAAATGAGCTCTGCATACCCCCCTAGTGTAATATACTCTCTGGTAAGGTTAGACCATGAAACAGTCTTTTTTGAAGTAAAATTAAAACTCAGAAATCCAGCTAACCCTGGAATGTTCAGGAACTACCCTAAGGCTAACTTCCTACTACTAAGTGATAACCTGGCAAAATTTCAACTCATCATAAACCTTGTGAGTACTGCTGCCTATACAGAACTGTTCGCAGAAACCCTATACAAGCATGTTAATAGCTGCAAAGAGACCAGCTGTACCCACCAGGAATAAGTACAAAACTAACTCAAAAAAACAAGCCACTCTTGTGGAATCAGAACATTAATAGGCTGTACAACCAAAGGAAAAAATCATGGAAAAAATTAGGTGGTGTAGCACTCCATCAGGATAAAAGTGTTCTCAACTTAAACAAACAACTCATAAGACAGATAAAAAGTGCACCAAAGCCAAATATGAGGCAAAGTTGCCTTCCAGGCAAGGGCAACCACAAGGAATTATTTAGCTATGTCCACATCCTTAACGGCAATATACAATTGTGTGCAGAGCTCATTGTTAATGCAGCCACCTATACTGATCCAGAAGATATAGCAAAATTACTGGCAGACAAAATCAGCTCTAACTTTACCCATCTCATCTCCCATCCTCCCCTCAGGAAATACCATCAAATATTACTCCCGCTATTATCACTTGGGAACAGGTCCTCATTGCTCTCTCCAAGTCCAACAACAATACATCGATGGACCTAACCAATATCTCAGGCTGCCTTTTAAACAACATGAAACATGATCTATCAGGTCCCGTAGAATCACTCTTTTTAACTGTAGCCTCCAAACAGGCTTTGTGCTTCATGAATGAAGAACAGCAACAGTCATACCTCTGCACAAAGGTGGGCCATCTACACACCTTGGAAACTACAGACCCACAAATAAGCCACACTAGTCTCATTTGCAAAGCCACGGAAAAGATTATCATGGAAATGATCAATAATGACACAGGAAATCTCCAGGCACTGGGTCCAACTCAGTTTGGTTTCGTCAACGGCTGGTCATGTCTACTCAACCTAGTGGACTTCTTTGAGAAGGTCACCAAAGCAATGTACGAGAGGGTTCACCATTGCCTACCTTGACCTGACCGAGGCATTTGATACAATACCCCACTCAGACATTGTTGACAAACTCAAGAGGTTAGGTACAAACTTTTATGTCATCCAGTGGACAGCCAATTGGCTCAAAGACAGGACCCAAGAGGTTAGACTTGGAGAGTCCACCTCTACAAAGAGGCCATTCACCAGTGGAGTTCCACAGAGATTGGTCCTGGGACAGCTCCTTCACAGTAACTACTCCTCTAATGTCAAGGCCTCTGGCTGACCAGACTTGCAGACAATTGCAAATTCAGCCATAGAATGCCCAGACATTAATGTTCTCCAGAAAGGGCTGACAGACACATAACTGGAGTTAGAGCCATGGAGCAAAACTAAATGCCAAGGAATGCATAATAGAAACCCTTGGTAAGTCATCCTTACCTGGTAATTATTATATTGTAAGCACACCCCTGAGAGCTGACCCAGTAGTCAGGGACTTGGAGACAATAATCTAACCTTTAACCATCACGTCTACAGTAATGAGGAAATCATTCTACGTTGTGCAACTTCTAAACAAAGGTAAGGCATTTAGGTCCAAGGAGGTCATTGTTTCACTGTATTCGGCATTCATCAGACATATCATTCAGCACAATACCCCCTCAAGTATGTATCAAACCCAGCACATCCAACTATTGACATGTCCACAGAGGGTCTTCACTAATAGAATACATAGCATAAGCAATATGCCCTGTACAGACCACCTCAAGGCCCTGTCCCTGTATTCTGTTTCCTACAGGCTGCTGAGGGGACAGCTATGCTTGGCATACAAAGCATTGTCAGGCCCCCATCCCAACAGACCTCCTGCATATCCACAAAACAGACAGCACCAGAATTAGCAGTTCTAAAGGCTTAAATGTTGCCTGTGATATAAACATGACCTCCTGGAGAGAAAGTAATGTATCCCAGAGACTATCCCTTCTCTGGAACATGCTTCCCATCCATGTGAAGCAGAGTTCTTTCCTAACCAAATTCATATGTAACTTACACAACTGAATGGGGAACATACAGTTCTATCCCTAGTTTGGCATCTATGTCTCTAATGGACACAGGCAGCCTGTAAATGTTTCATCTCCCAGGCTCCTGCTTGCGACTCTAAAGCTCACGCTTACAATTACCAAGAGTACCAGCACTTGTCAGAGATTGGGGATGCATGTCTTAGCTTAAACAAGCCCCAGTGGTTGTTAGCACAAGTACACACTATGAACCTATGGATGAATGGATGGGAAACATTAACTTCTCTCTCTGTTTTAGCAGCCATGTCTGTCATGGATAGGGACAAGAAGTAAATGTCCCAACATTGCTTTGTTCTGCCCACCTCTGGGTTATCTGTATGCAAAATATAACGTCTAAAACTACCATGAGAATGTAAGCTAGGGTTCTTAAGATACTCACAGATCAATAGCCTAGTAAGTATCAATGAACATGAATTCACCAAATCTCCCATGCTGACCTCTCCATCCAAGGATGCAGCTACAGATACACTACATTCAAACAGGAAGTTGAAGAGACTTACCCAATGACATACAAAAAAAATAACATTGCCTACCAACCAGTTGGAATTAATCTGTATCCCACTGCAGCTCTTAACTTAACGGGTAAGAGAGAAAATCTTTGCACTTTTAGTGAGAAATCTCCACAGCTGTCTCCAATGATCTGAAAAGTGCAGTACAGTGCAGTGCAAAAAGTACAGTTTTGTACCTACCATAAATGTAGATGTTCGAAGATCCACATTGCTGCAGTCCTTACATATGGGTAGTCCGCTGTCCTCGGTCGGCCCGAATACCAAAGTATAAGGCTGACGTCGGTCAAGGCGCTTAAAACTGACATCAGGACGTCAGGGTACAAAAGCGCATGACGGACGTCATTTCCTCAGTCTTTTTTGCCGCGTGGTCCGATGCAGAAGCAGCGTTGCAAGTGCCGTTCGGCGTTCTGAAATTTTTCGAATTCGGAGTTTCAGACCGAATCCAAGTTGGCTAAGTACTGCTGGGGATTATTTTGGTTTTTTCTTGCCTCAGTGTTTTACCGGATGTCAGAAAAAGTGAATAACTGTATTTCTTGTGGGAAACAGATACCGCATAGGGATTATCATTCTTTGTGTATTCCTTGTTTGGGGCCTGAGCACGACGTTGTTGGGTGTCGCTTTTGTGCTAGGTTCAATAAACGCGAAGGTTGGATTGTGCTAGGCTGGTCTTTGGGAAGCGGTGCAATTATAATATGCCGCCGGATTCTCCGGGCCCGCTTCTGTAAGAAGCGCAAAGACAAAACAGTTAAACCCAGGCAAGATGAGTCGTCCGTTCCGGACGCCGGTTCTTTAGAGGCTTCAGTGGAACCGGTGGTTCCGACGGAGACTTCTCTGGAGTCTCAGGGGGAGACTTTGATTTTGCAGGAGGTGGTCTCTCAGGAGGCAGGTCAGGCTGAAGGGGCTTCCCAAGTTACTGTTCTCCCCTCCCTTCCTAGGGTGATTAGGCCTTCTCCTTCTGTTCCCAAGGCTTCTCCCAGAGGCAGGCCAGTTTCAGCTTCTGTTGGTGTCACTCCTAGTTCAGCAGGGTCTGTGCCTAAGAAGCACATGCTTAAAATGGCAGAAGATTTAATTACTCTGATTAGAGGTTCTATGCCCCCTCCTGATAAGAGGCCTAGGGTGGAGCCAGAGTTGGGAAGTTTTGAGCAGGCTTCGGATATTTCAGAGTCTTCAGTTGAAGACTTGCAGGAGTATTCTCCTTATTCTGATTCTGATGCAGATGATTCCACTCCTTCTGCTTCTCCTCCAGAGGATTTTTCTTTTTCAGAGACACTTCATTCTATGAGGGAACATTTTAAGTGGGAAGGTCAGGACTTCTCTGATTCTAGGAAAAGGCTTCGGGAGTTGTTGCTGTTGCCCCAACATAGGCCCTTGGCTATACCCCCTGTTCTGGATGTGGTGGAAGATGTGTTTTTCAGTTTTCCAAGAGATTTATTTTAATTCTGCTGTGTTAGCTGGCTCAAAAAGAGGTAAAGTTAATTTTTCCAAAAGAAAGTTGAGGTCCCAAGTTGGTGTAGGTGCTCTACGGGGCGGTCTTATGTTTTTAGCCCCTCTGAGGTATCGTCTGAGCAAAGGATTAGAAAGAAATTGGTGGATCCGTGCTGTAATAAGCAGAGACAGCTGTGGCGTGGATCTTGATGGATGAAAAAGAGAGGCTCTTGTCCAGCATCTCAGTTAAGTATTGCAGTATCTGAGGAATGTTTGGGACAAGAGGATCAAGGTTGTGCACGTCGTTCCAGGCACAGAATCTCTTCCATTTATCTGAGTACGCTTTCCTAGTGCTAGGCCTTCTGGCCTCCAGAATGACATCCATAACAGCTTTGGAGAGAAGCATTGCTTGCTTAACTAAGGAATTTTCCGTGCAACTAGATTTAAGGTCTTTAGCTGGCTGTGAAGTATCGGATTGTTGTGTTGTGTCAGCAACTGTGGGATTTGAGGAAAAATCCAGGGTGGCTCTTGTACTAAGTTCTTAAAGATTGTGCACCAGTGCTGGCGTGGCCAGTCTGGTGCAATCAGGATCATTTTTGGCTCTTCCTGTCTGGCTTTTATGAGTACCTTTGGAAGGAGAGGTAAAGGAGAGAAAGCGTATACTTGTAGTTTTTTCCAGCTGAATGAGAGGGCATCCACTTCTCATGCTTGTTGATGGTAGCTCTTTGTGCAGAATTTCTGTAATTGGCAGTTTTTTGGGGAAGCAAACAGATCTATGTCTGGGCTCCACCATTTTTGTGTTATCATTCTGAATGTTTGTGGGTTCAGTTCCCATTCGTGTGGGTCCATAATGTTTCTGCTTAGGTCGTCTGCCAGTGTTTTTTTCTCTCCTGGCAGGAACTGTGCTTGCAGATGAACTTGGTAGTTGAGAGCTGTGTTCCACAAGGTCATGGCTTGTCTGCAGAGGGGGTAGGAGTGTGTGCCCCCTTGCTTGTTTATGTACCACATCACTGTGGTGTTGTCTGTCTTTAGTAGTAATTGTCCTGGATGCAATAGGTCCTTGAAAGCTATAATAGCATTTTGTACAGCTAGCATCTCTTTTTGATTGATGTGGAGATTCCTTTGCTCTGTGGGCCACTCGCCCTGGATGCATTTTCCTGCCATGTGTGCTCCGCAGGCATAATCCGATGCATCTGTTGTCAGTGTCTGCCTGGCTGTGGGTTGAGTGAAAGGCTGTCCCTTGTTGAGGTGAAAAGCTTGTGCCCACCACCATCAAAACTCCTGTTGTAGGCAGGGAATTAGTGGTATAACTGTTTCCAAACTTTGACAGTGTTGAGACCATATGCTCTTTAGGTACCATTGTAGTTTCCTCATATGCAGTCTGGCATATGGAATTAGTTGTATGCATGATGCCATGTAGCCCAAGGCCTGTAGAATTTTTCTTGCAGGGAGTTGGGTCTTTGTTGCCATTAATTAAAAATATTGAGTCAGTTGTCCTTGCTTGTCTGGTGTGAGATAAGCCATCTGGGCCGTTGTGTTCAAGCTGGCACCCAGGAATATTATCTGTTGTGAGGGCACTAGTTTTGATTTATTTTCGTTTACTGTGTACCCCAGGCAACTTAATAACTTTAAGTACGCCAGATGCTTTAGTAAAATGTCCTTGCTCTCTGCTTGAATCAGGCAATCGTCCAGGTATGGAGAAATTTGAATTACTTTTTGCCTGCAAAATGCAATTACTGGTGCCAGGCACTTTGTGAAGACCCTGGGCACAGTAGATAAGCCAAAGGGCAGTGCAGAGAATTGATAGTGCATTGAACAAGCTAGAAATCTGAGGTATCTTCTGCAGTTTTGTCTGATAGGGACATGCAGGTATGCCTCTTTGAGGTCCAAAGTCACGAGCCAAGCTTTCTTGCCCAGCATGGAAGAAGCTGCTGTAGTGTCAACATAATTTCGGAACATCCAGGTAAGTGTTTAGTGTAGAAAGGTCCAGAATGGGTCTCCAGGCTTTGTCCTTTCTGGGAACCAGAAAGTGTCTTGAGTAAAATCCTTGTCCTTGTTCCTGTGGTGGTACCTTTTGAATAGCTCTCATGTCCATGAGTGCTCTAATTTGGTTTTGAGCCTCTGCCCATTGATTTGGTGGCAGATTTGGCATTCCTTTTAACCTTGGCAGGGTGTGAAAATGGAACCTGTAGCCTTGAGATACAATGTTGAGAACCCACTTGTCTTTGGTGATGCAATGCCAGCTGTGATAGAAAAGTGCCAGTTTTCCTCCTAAGGGGGCTGCCAAGAGAGAGCTGTTTGGCAGCTGCAGTGGAAAGTCATTGAGGCTGTTTTTTATAAGGTTGAGGCCTGTCTTCCCCTTCTTTCTGGCCTGGTGTGCCCCATTGTCGAGGCCTGTAAGGGCCTTGTGTCTGACCTCTACCTCTTGGACGTCTGTATCTGCCCCTTTGAGGTCTATCTGTGACTGGAAAGGACCAATTTCTTTGTTGGCCAACTTCTGCTAAAACGAGGAGGCTGGACCTGTAAGAAATCTTTCACCGTTTGCATAGATTTTGCCTTATCCTCCATCTTCTTTAATACCTCCTCTGCCTTAACTCCAAACAGCACATCCCGCTGCAAAGGTGCATCCAATAATTTGACCTTAACATGATCTGGTAATGCATGTTCTTTTAACCAAGCATGCCTTCTAATGACAGAGCCTGTAACTGCTGCTCTACAGGAGGCCTCTAAGGAATCAAACCCACATTGCAATGTATGTTTTCCCACTTGTTCAGGAGGATCTGAATCTGGAAGCATCTTTTGTTTCAACTGAGACATTAAAAAATTACTGATATTTTAGCATGTGTAACTGGCAATTCAAAGCTCTCATTGCTAAAGTTGCAGACGTATATACCTTCTTTCCCCATCTAATGCTCTGGAATCTCTGTCAGAGGGAACTGGGTTTTTTGCTGATGAGGCCTTAATCCCCTTGGGTCCCTGAGAAATAGTTTCAGGGTCAGCAACAGGGCTTTTGTACAGAAATTTGTGAGAGACAGGGACTCTGTAATATTTATCCGGTTTAACTGGGGCTGGGGGTAAGGAGTCAGGGTTCAAACTGGATTCAGTGTACACATCATCCACAATGTCTAAAACTGGTGGGATAGCAAGGGGTCTGTGTTGAGGCAATAAAAGGAAGTCTCTGAGCCTTTTCTTGGATTCTGAGTAATCCCGGCCTTCCCAATGGAAATGCTCCCTCATGGTATGTAAGGTCTCCCCAAAGGAGTAGTCCTCAGGCGGAGAGGCTGATGGAATTGATTCCTCAGCATCAGAATCCTCATAAGGGGGTAAAGAATATCTTAGGTCCAAAGAAAAGTCTGAGGAAATGGACACCTGATCAGAAGATTCATAGTCTGCATCCTGTCTGGGCCTTTTATCAGGAGGGGGATGGGACCCTCTGATCAGGGTGATTAGGTCCTCAGCCATTCTAAGCATTTGTTTCTTAGGCATGGAAGCCTGTCCTGGTTAGAGTTGTGTCTGTTTCTTTGCTTTTAAGGGGGGCTTAGACTTAGCAGAGGGTTTAATGGTTAACTGGGTAGGTCTGAAAACACCCTCTGTAGCTGTGGATTGCTAAGCTACTTCGGCTCCCTCTGTAGGTTTAGGATCGGTAAGCTGAAGACCTAGGGCGTCCGAAGGCCCAGCCAGCTCCACGTGGGAGTCGGAGGCAGTCTGTGGTTCTGTGGTAGCGGTAGTCAGGGCTGCGTAGGCGCCTCGCTGAAAAGTGGAGAACCGGCCGCATCGTCAGTTTTGGGCCTCGGATGCCTGTCCTTGTCCTTGCGCTTTTTATGCATTGCGGTCGTCGGAATTTCCAACGGCATGGTGTAATTGAATTTTCTACCAAAATAATGTCGGGCAAAATCAAACCAATGTTTAATAGTGCGCTTGTTAAACCTAGCACAAAATCGACAACCAGTGACGTCGTGGTCAGGGCCTAGGCATGGAATACAATAGGAGTGGAAATCCTTATGAGGTATTTGCTTCCCACAAGAAATACAATTATTAACTTTTATTGACATCGGTCTGAGGCAAGAAAAAGTTTCCCCAACGGGGTACTTAGCTTTTTTAGAAGACTTCGGTTTTGGATTCGGAATGAAAATCTCAGGAGTCGGCCGACCAGCACTTGCGAACTGCTTCTGCTTCGGGCACCGCGTGTCAAGAAAGACTGAAGAAAATGGAGTCGGCTGCATCTTATATACCCCTGTCGTACTGACGTCAGGGAGGAGGCGACAGCAACCAACGCCGGACCAAGACTTTGGAACTCTGGCCGACTGTGGGACCGACTGACGGCAGGATAACCCAAGTGTAATGACTGCAGCAGTGTAACACGATGAACATCTTCTGGTTTAATGCAGTATCTGCTGTACATTATGCCAGTAACATGGAACTGGTGGTAGACAAAGTCACCTTATCCTTAAAAATACAATTACTTATTTATTTATTTACTTCTAATAAACCAGCCTAGAGTTGCTTTCCTCCCACTAAACAAAAATAAGATACCCACATGGTAAATTCCAAACAACTCAAAACAGACAAATTTATCTTGTACATAGGTAACCTTATGCATATTAACTTCACTTTCACTATGTCGTTATACTATACTGTAAAAGTTCTATTAACTCAAAAAGGTATGTTTCCTGTAACAAATGTAACCTTCAAATGTGTATGTTTCCTAAAACAAATGTAACATCTGTATTATCTTGTTAAACCTGTAAGTATTTACTATCTTGATAAAACTGTAAATATTATGTGGAGTTTTCCTCCCCGGGCCTCCACTGAAAATGGGTTTTCTGATCCACTGGACTTTCCCGGTCCATAAATAAATAAATAAATCCTACCTCTAGCTCTTATATCAGCTTTGCAATATTCGGTAGTTCAGTTACTTTTCGTTTAAATTTTGATTTCATTTTTTAAGTACTTTTTTTAGGAGTCAATACCATTAAACTTAGTCAAGCCTTATTGAATCCGGACAATTAACTCCTTAATCACAAGCATGTAGTCCCCCAACATTTCTGACAAAGTACTCTAAAGGGACTTTTCAAAATCTGCCAACTCATTAAATTCATTTTTAAAAAAATTCTAATTACCTCTCTTTCCCATCACACCTCCAGCATTTGCAAAATTCACTGAAGTCTGCTTGGGATATATAAATATCTATACAAAGACTTCCAACTTCCTATACACTATCAGTCCCTAGTAGGAAAACCAGTCTCTAACCTGCAGTGCACACTTCTGCTTGGTCTCATCCCACTCTATTACGTTTCTCTCTTTCTCTAGTTTGTTGCTCCTAATATCTTGGTTCCTTTGCAAATTTTCTTCAGTAAAATCCAGTCCTCTATAGCCTATTTTCTCTACCTCTGCTTGCAGCCATCCATATTGGCAAAACCTCCTTTATCCATTATCATGTTGGCTCAGTTCTTAGAATAACTTCTGCTACTTTATAAACAGAACATTCTGTACAGTTGTTATTCTGCTTAAGGACCTGCATACAAAATCCCATTCTCTATTTCTTACAGTTCCTCACTGTTCCATCACCATATCTTTCCACTTTAATTATACACATCAGCTTCAGTTATTTCCAACTTCCATTATCCATCTCATGACACAGACCATTTTGTTAGGAAAACATCATATTTTTAAAAAAAGCACTTTGCAAACAGTCATGCCACTGCACTTGCATCTTTATTTTCCACATAACCTCACTATAGTCACTTCCAATGACTGCCTGGCCTGATTGAAACTGTTTTCTGAAACATTCACATAGGATATTCATTTTCTCTGCATGCTCAGATAGTGTTCTCTCAAAGCGGAAACATTTTTACTTCAGGTAGCTTTCAATAACTACTCTTTCATCAAGTAGCAGTTAACTTGTTTGTACCTGCCAGCACTCTTGCTAAATAGGAGGATCACAGAATTATATGAAATACAAGGCAAATGACTCCCAAAATCATTTACACCTTGTCAATATTTACCATTATTCTCAAGGACAAAGGAGGACAATCCCAGAGTAGCTTTATGGGTACCCATTCAATTACACAAGTTTAATCTGAATGATGCCAATACGTCATGTTGTTTAACTTGCACAAGAAATTTGTTCTAGAGGTAGGCTTGACATTGGGTAATAAATTTCTCTCTCCAGCTCATTTTGTTTTTGTGCTGGTGGAAATTACTTTGTGCTTAAAGTATAGACAGTGTTTACCCTGAGCAGTGAAAGAAAAATCATTAAATTGAAGTAGTAAAACAGCATTTGGTTAAGTAGCTTAATTGCGCTACTGAATACCACAAATTTAAAATTGCAATGAGGCTAGACCACTTACTGTGGTTCCCCTATAAAGCATTCCTAAGCACTAAAGACACAATTCATTAACAGCTGCTTATGGAAGCAGTAATGCTGCTGTGGTGCAACCAAACTGTATACAGTAGTGTGGGTGCTAGACAGTTAAAGAAAACCATTGTTGACCTCAGCCTTGCAATCCCTGCAGCTTCTGTGTATCCATGTGGTGTGTATGCTCAGTACTGCATGAAGGTGCTATAACTGAGGCAACAGCACAAAAAGATCACATGATATGGCCAACGTTCTGTCCGTCAAGATCAGGGATGCAAAAGAATCCCGCTTTTGCATCACTTCATTATGGTCTCTAAAGACTGAATTTTTCTCAGCAAACATTCAGATTTTTTTAATAGCTGTGTCACTAATGTCTCTGCAACTTCAAGGTTCTTTACTGTGTCGGTTGCAATGTATTCTGTGCCAAAGTCCTCATTTGTCTGATGCAATGCATTTTCAACATCAGCCAGCCAATTTGGTTGCTTAGAAGGTTAAATCCCTGAAACATCCCAGCTGGAACCAAGTATAATTAGCAGCTCGAGTGACTGATGGAGTAGCAGGAAAATGATGATGCATACCCATCTCAGGGGCAGGGCATTACATGGGCACTCCCAGCAGAGATCCCTGGTGGAGACGTTTTACTGATGGAGTGTAGTCCAAGGAGGGGAGAGGTTGGTTGGCATCTCTGAGTTGTTGCAGATGTGGGGCATGATCTTGAACACCTGCTCTTTGGACACTAAAAAGAACACCACACTGGGAGACAGGGGCATAATGGGTAGGTTCTAAGCTAAAAAAGTCACAGCTAAAGGTAATGGCCAAGACCTCCAGGGTGCCCTTTGGTTCCATGACTGGCCCCAGAGATGTCAGAAAAAAAGTAGCTGGTAGATCTGGTGTGGACATGGGTCACTGGGTAAGAAGGCCATAGGATGATGCATGGAGGAAGTACTAAAAAAAGGCACTTTTAACATCAGCCAATTCAGTACAGGACTACTTTAAGTCAATTTAATGTCAACTGCAGAGAGCATCCAACTGCCAAAGTGCCCCTTCAGTGGATCCATCTACCATAATTTCCACTGAAAAAGTGATTAGTCAAAATTACTAAAAATCACTTAAAATAAGCAACCACTCGAATTGTCAAGACTTGCAATATCAAGTCCAGATAAAAATCTAGACTTACAGACAGTAAGTCTAGGATTTCATTTCTCGGAATACCCCCCCCCCCTTTTTTACAATGTACAGTGATCTTGGAGTTTGTATATACAAGTTTGTGGGGACCTTGCCCTTCATATGGAGGGTGCAGAGGATGAACTGCATTATGTTTTTGGTCTTTTTTATGGGTTTTTTTACCTGGCATTTCAAATCGACATTTTGATAGGTAGTCTTTCAAAAAGGGAAGCTCATAGTAACTTTGACCACAAACCAGTGTTAATTGTGGGATATAAAGTAACTTACAAATCTAGATCTTCTAAAGTATTCTTTTTTTCATATTATGCGCACCTTGATCAACTCCCAGGTTCCCATTTCTTGCTCATCCGAAACAGAAGTCCATAATTACTGGAAAAGTCAACTGGCAAACTGTCCTCTAACACAAATTAAAATACCTGGCTCTGACACCTACCTAAAAATTAACCAATAAAAGCTCTTTTCTTTGGCTACTCCTCAGTTGGCATATTGCAAATTGTCAAGATATGCAGTTGATCTCCTTTCTAGGACTCACCGTTGTCTGGTGCCAGACCACCTTTGCTGCCTATTTTTCATGTTAACTTACTTATATTATGTTCCCATTCATACAAGCTTTTGTAGAGACAGCACTATACCTATATAAACAATGCCAATAAGGTACTTGTCTCAGTGGTGCTCTGCTTCAATAAACATTTATTTTAAATACATTGCTCATAAATGATCAATACTCCCTCATAAATGAGCTTGCACCATTCCTGTATTAGAAATGCAAGTCAAATCCTCAGTATTTTAGTCTCTGTAGTCACCTAAGACTCAAATCTAAGTACCCTCCCGTATCACATTAGTACTGGGAATTTGCCATATTTGGAGCACTTGACTCATTTTATGCAAGTCAAATTCCAAATCATTCTGGCTTATAGTACAAATACCTACCTGGCACCCCTTCAGTCTACATTAACAGGTCACCTCATTATAACTTCATTTTGCAATAAACTGCCCTCCACTTTCCTCTCCTATTCTATTTTAAGGCATAAAAATCAGATGAGAAAAGCTCATCTTAACAGTGGTTTCCTATGGATCTCTTTCCTTGCCCTATCAGGTGGTATTAACTCTTCCACTAACAATATATTCCTCACATAAATAGGTCTACTACTGAACCAATAAAACAGATTCCAGGTTTTACTCCTTTCTTTATCTGAAATATCTCAGCAACAGCAGTGACATTCTAGGATCTGGACCACTAACACAGTTTCTGCTGTTAGGTTACTGGCAATGAAACAGGGCAGGTTTGGTTAGAATCCTGAAGGGTCACAAGGGAAGACCAGGAAAAGGTGCACTATGGCACCAAGTTAACATAGGAACCAACAGGCCCCTTAGGCTGTAGGTATATAAACAAGCCAGTGCCACTGCACTTAAGACTCCTAAGGAATTTAGGGAAGAGTGTTACAAACTACTGCCCCCTCCTACCACATACCATATATAGTACGGTATTTTAACTTAAGGTGACTTCTAACTGTTAACAACTTTACTGAAGAAAGATACTATACTTCTCACATGTGCTGTAATAATTTTACAATTAATTCTACCCATTTCTTTGTGGTGTACTAATCACCAACTTTACATTTCATGTGAAAGCAATGTAATGCATTTTCTTTATAGGTAGGTCTCCAGTATAAAACTCCACCCATCTCAACCAGACTGATCACCAAAGTGGGCAATGAAATAAAAAAAAAAATTAATACATACATATTTAAACATAGGCTTTGTTGGGGTCACATGCATTTTTTTCCTAGAGAGCTGTATTTCTGGAAATCTGGCAAAAGACGAAACTGTACCATTCTCTTTCTCATATTCTTTCTCTAAATGTACACAAACAGTAAAGAATGCTAAAGAGTTTCAAAAGTGTCAGTTTTGCATGACAGTATGCCACAAGTACTTGTGAAATGCTGCCCACACCTTTGCGAATTAGGACACTAAGCATCCACCCAAGTGACTGAAATGATGCAATAAGCCCTGACAGACAGACATTACAGTTACGGTAACTGAGCATTCTCTCTCACATTACCAAACACATGCTGTTGCTGTTAGACACCACACATATACCTGGCTTGTAACACTTTGCATACTTTTACATTGCTTCTGTCTGCAGAGATGGCTTATTTTACTGTACTCTTCAGTCTCTCAAACCTTAGAGATTTCTATATTTATTTTCAACAGTAATTACAAACTATTATATTAAATATATTCATTACAGCAAACAATATGGGAAACCTTAATGATTGCCAAGTTTCAAGTATTAGTCTCGACTTTAAATGTTACATCTTACTATGGAAAAACAATCGAAAAGAAACATAGGACAAGACTTTGAAAATAGAATGTTGCATACAAACCTTTATTCTTAGGTGAATGGTTGATTTACCTAAAATGCAATACCTTGCGAGATTATCTACCCACACTAACTCATCTAGTGTTCTATTTTCAATGAAAAAAACATTTCTTGCATGGGATAAGGCAGACCCTCCAATGAATGTCCATCTCAAGAAGTGCTTTACTGCACGTTAACTATACCTTTGTTAAGTGAAAAATAACACTGCAAGTTTTATCATGGGTATGCAAACATTTAATAACAGGTGACAATTTACAATTGCCATTGTCTTAAAATAAGTAAAGTGCGCACGCACACAACACACACACACACACTAAACGCCATGATATAGAACATTGTCTTCTTTGGCAAAACTCTGCACTCATGCAGAAACCTACCACATAATAGCTGACACCATTTTGACAACTAACTCAGCCAGTACGGAGCTGGGCAGTTTCACTGACAATGCAAGATCCTTTTGATCACCTTGAATCTACTGTTAGGAGTTTTTCTTCCACATCTAAGAAAGTTTATCCCTCTCTACTCCTCCATCATCAGGTAGAAAATGGAGTATAAAGGCCCCTTTGGTATGTACAGGTCTAAGCATACAACTCAACTTGAGAGACATCTGTGTTTCCTTACTAAGACAATCAAGGGCATGACTTCCGTATGCTACCTAGACCACCTTAAAGTACTCTCGCTTTCACTACAGACTCCTGAAGACCTGACCACTGTTTAACTTACAGAAGTTCAAAGGATCCAGTCCTATGCAGCCTCTTGAACAGCTGCAAAACTAGCAACATCCTCAACACCCGTTTAAGAGACTTCACTTCTACCAAAACATAAACAGGACCCGCTGGAGAGATAGGCTTATAATCCAGGGAATCCCTATTTTACTAAACATACTTCTTTTAGATACAAACCAAAGCAACTCCCTGACTATCTTTAAACATAACCTAGACAAGTGGATGGGCAATTGCAAATACACCCCAGTTCTGGCCTCCCAAACCCTCACTGAAAAAGATCAGAACGATGTATAAAATTAGTCATGTTACTGGGTACCTGTGATTTGGAATATTATGACTAGGCTACTAATGGTGCTCAGGATCAATAACCTAATACTGACCTATGAACACACAAACACACACATCACAATGAAATGAGTTATGCACTCACCGTAACGCTAGAATCATGCTGCCTTCTTCCATCTCTCTCAACTGTTGGACTAAACAGATCCAACATGATCAGATGCCAGCAACTTTTAGATTCATGGATCCAAGGCTTAGGCTCCTCCTCCTATATATGCATAATTCCTCTCCATCTTCACAGTTCCTCAGATCAAGTTTGTCCAGTTATACTAAAAATGTTTACCTATGCTACATAAAAAGAAAAAATGGTACCCAAGATAAACAATGACACAGTACTGGACTGTAAATAAGACAAGGCTTTAGACTGGTCCAATACAGTCAATGGGGAGCCACACACACAACAATTTATTAGGACAGAGGGGAGGGAAGGTTGAGATGGACAGAAGACAAGATGGATACAGTGTAGGTTGTTGTGAGTTTGTAACTTTCATATCTGATGTTGTCTTTTCCATCTGCCTCAACTATTGGGCTACTAAAAACCTGGGAGGTCTCATGGAAGGATATTCCAAAGGATGATGGAGCCAAAGGAAGCCCAGGATCCTAGACTGCAGGGTCCAGTTCCTACTGGAAAAAACGTATTAACATTAGGTCAAGCAGCTGCAGGACAAATGTCATCAGCGGGCACTCTGGGAAAAAAGGATACAACTGCTCTAGTAGAATCGGCTTTAGGCTTGAAATAAAGGCAATCTTTTGGCTTTGTAAACGAAGGAAATATAATTTGAACAGTCACCTGGAAAGTGTGACCTTGGAAATACCATCTCCCAATTTATCTTTGGGAGAGTAAAGAGTTGATCCGTTTTCCTGAAACTCATGGTGCAAAGTAAATAAAAACACAACTAGTGATGAGCATTAAACAAATTTAATGTATTTTTTCTTTGTATGAAAAATTAGACAATAAAACTGGTATTTGATGGCCTGATTTAGGACATACGCCAAAACCACCTAAGGAAGAAAATTAGGATTGGTTCAAAGCAAAACTCTATCCTTGTGGAAAACCAAATAAGGCAGCTTTACATGACAAACCCTGCAATTCCCAAATCCTCCAAGCTGAAGCAACTGCCACAAAGGAAGTGTCTTCCAAGAAAGAAGTTTGAGTTCTACTGCTGCAGATTCAAAAGGGGACTTTTGTTCAGGTCTAAATTAAAACAGTAAGATCCCAAGGTGGAACAGGGTCTCTTAATTGTGGTCGAGGAGGTAAAGTCCCTAGTAAAAAGTATCTTAGATAACTTCAACGAAGCAAAAGGAGTAGGACTCTCTCCCACATGAAAATTGGAAATAGTTGATAGTTCAGCTTTAATAGTGGAAAAACTCACACCTTGAAATAACCTTGCCAAAAAATCGATGGTAAAGGACCTGAGAAAGGGTCTACACCCTTACAGGATGGAGTTTGGTGAAGTGGTTAAGGGGTTTACCTCAGACGCAAGGCACAGGGTTTGTTTCTTAGCTTTGAAGGAAAATTGGATAGGTTTAAAATGGCCTGCAAGGCAGCTAGCCTTGTACTTGGCTAAGAACCTAGTTATAAATAGAAAACATTTTCCACTTACTTCTACAGACTCATCGAGTAGCTAGTTTTCAGAATAAAGACAAAATATGGAGCACAGAGGAAGAAAGCCTGGAATTTCTGGCCATCATTAAAAGAGGAGAAACCAAATGGTCAATTTTCGGGATTTGATGTCCATAGGAGACTTGCCTGACAGGTGAGAAACCAGGACTAGAGGGGGAATCCAGCAACCAAAAAGGGTGCATCAGATGAGGCCATAGCAAAGGGAACCATATCAAGGCCAAAACAGGGCAATGAGAATCATTTTCACTTGGAATGTCCTCCCACCTCACACTATTAAGTAACCATCCATGGTAACAGTAACCATGGAGAAGGAAACTTGAAGGGACAACCTAGAGGAGCCAGAAAGGAAGTTAATCACCACAGAATATGCTGGCTGCATATTTTCATTAGACTGAGTAGAAACTGCAAGGGTTAATACAGCATGGACCAATGGACTGAGAAGGTTCACTGCAACATCCTCGTGTACAACCTAGTATGAGGGACCAGAGCTATGGAAGCTGCCACTGAACCCAGTAAGCGAAGAATGGACTTTGCCAGGGGTTTAGATGAGATAAAACTTTAGAGGTCTGTTAACACAGGATAAAGGCTCTGAAATATGTGAGTTTGGCAATTTGAGTAGTAGTATTCAGGTGGCATCCTATGAGCTCTATCATCTGGATTGGACCTGTGATTTCTCCATGTTTATCATGATTCCTAAGTGGGATTACAACTGGAGCAAGGAGTTCCTGGCTCAAACAAATTTGTCCCTTGTGGAAGCAGTTATGAGCCAGTTGATATGGGAACACCAGGAACCCCTGCAGCCTGAGATGTACTGGAACCACTGCCATGCACTTGGTGTCAGGTGGGGCTGTGGTGAGACCAAAGGGTAGTGCACTGAACTGAAAGTGACTGCCTTCCATCCAAAAGTGGAGGAACTTTCTAGTCAGCCTCATTATTTTGACGCAACAGTAGGCATCCAAACCCACTGAGCACATCCAGTTGTCCATCCTCAAGACAGGCAAAATAGACTGAAGTGTAACCATCTAGAACTTTGTTTGTCTTGCAAACAGGTTTGGACTGCTGAGGTCCAGAATGGCATGAGGTCCCCCATTTTTCTATGGAACTAAAAGGGACCTTAAAAAGACTATGGACCCTTGCAGGTCTGGTAGGACTTCCTAGATGACTTGTTTCTCTACCTGATTTAAGACTTCCAAAGCTGCTGCCTTCTGCTGACTAGGTGGAATAGCAGGAAGTTTTCTTTGCTTGTTTTTAAGTTGGAAAACAAAGCAGATAACGTACCCTCTCATTCTGATTCCCCGCACCCACAAATCTTGTGAAATGGCCAACCAGGCTTGAGGAGGCACAGACAAGTACTCCCCAACTGCCTCCAAACAGTGTGGCAGTCAGGAAATTTTTCAGGAGTGCTGGATGTGTTTCTTGGCAAAAGGGACTCAAAATCCTTGGTTCTGAGGGCCAGCTCTGTCACTGGGGTGACATTCACAGAGGTCCCCCACTCCAGAAGTAGCATTTCCTGTGAGATACCGCTATCGGAGTCCATAGCTTGGCTGGCTTTGACTCTGGCATCAAATCTCAAAGGGTGTCGGAGCACAGAGGCTGGTGTCTATGCACAGGGGTCTGGGTCAATTCCATGACTGTCTGATCTGTCTCTTCCTTTAATCTGTTCTGGTGTACACCTCATATGGGGGCACTCTATATCCCAAACTGTCATGAGCAAAGCCCTGGGATTTGAGGAACCACAGTCTCTTACCACCCTTTTGGTTTGAAAGAATGTCCTTCGAGGGGTGTAAAAGCAGATACCCATGTCTGACAAGATTTTGTCCTCTTGTTCACTTCTGGAGAGTGTTTCTTTAACTTTACTTTCAAAGAATGGAGGTGTCATAGGGGACATTAAAAAAGGACATCTTGAAGTTCTCCACAAAATCACATAGATGCAGCCAGGTGTGTCAATGTACAGCAATGCCAGTGTCTACTGCTCTGGAAGTGCTATCAGCTGCATTCAATAGAAAGTTCATGAACACATTACATACTGACTGCATGGTATCCAGCTGTGAGTCAGCAGTCTTGTGGTCCTCTGCAAGCAAGGCACCAGAGAGGGGCTTAAACAATTATTTAGCCAAGTTTCTCGGGAATATGATTATCTGAGCTAAATAGTTAAACGCACGTAATGCAAACATCACTGCAGTGCAAGTCTACTTTATAAACCTGTCCTATGCTCTACAGTCCTGCTGTTAAGGGGATGGGAAGTTGACCTCTCTTTAGACAGCTTCTTCTTAGTGGCCACTACAACTATGATGGTATCTGCAGTTGGCCCCTTACTCAAGTGCGGTCTGTCTCCCAGAGAAACGGATATCATATAAAATTTTTGAGCTATAGGCTCCACAACGTTTGTCTCCTTCCATGTACACTCAAACCAAATCAAGGAGCTCATGAACTAGACGGACCACATAGGAAGTAGATGGCCCACATCTGAAAGCCTAGAGGAATACATATTCCTCCTAGGAAGGAGGGATTGTGGACCATCCATCTCCTTGTAGCAATAATTCCAGTATGTCTCCAAAGTTGACATCTTCCAAGGGGGACAATGGGGATCCCCCTCCCTTTCCTCAAAATCAGTATCTTCAGGGAGGGACTCCTGGGGGAGTCCAGATGTCTCTTTTTGGAAGAATGCTTTCTATCCCCCTCCACATGGGGGGGGGGGTCTCAATAGGGTTCAGAAGCAGAACGGAAACTCGCCTCACAAGTTTTCTTGAAAACAAAGTGAGCTGGCTGTCCTTGTCAAACAAGATAAAGTGAACAGGGGACTGTCTAAGCCACAGGGGATCGGAATGGAGCAAAGTGCAAGTGGGAGACCACTTCTCTAGAACTACAGAGTGCCGTCTCAAACCCCAAAGTCAAAACTGGCCCCAAAGAGGGACTCTTAGGCTCCAAGGATTCCAAAATTGGTACTCCCTTGACAGCCAATACAACTCTGCTCTAAGGCGGACACCACAGCAGAGCTTTCACAGCTAATTCACCTAAAGGAAGTGATAGATCTTACAGTGTTGGGATCAACCCTGACCCCCCATGCACAGACACCATCCTCTTGGCTCTGACACCAGAGTTGAAGCCAACCAAGCTACCAACTCCAACAGAGGCATCTCACAGGAAACACTACTTCCAGACCATCAGCTCTCAAGGTCAGAACAAGGAAGGAGCAACTAGAAAAGTTATTGGGGGTGGAGTCAGTACTTCTGGAGTAGAAGGTACAAGAAGAACTCACAGTTGGATCTGGGTTTTCAGTAACTTCCTCATCTGTTGACAATGATCTCTGAAAGGCTCCTCAACAACCATATGGATCTATAGACCTGAAGGAAGATAATGTCAATGTCAATGATGTCCAGGAAGATCAGTGGGATGATCTCTCTCCTGAAGGAAGGGCAATCACAGTTGGGGGCTAGTTGGCTCTGGAGAAAAAGTACAGTTTTGTACCTACCATAAATGTAGATGTTCGAGGATCCACATTGCTGCAGTCCTAACTATAGGGTAGTCCGCTGTCCAGTCGGCCCGAATACCAAAGTATATGGCTGACGTCGGTCAGGGCGCATTAGACTGACGTCAGTACGTCAGGGTACTAATGCGCATGACCGACGTCATATCCTCAGTCTTTTCTTGCCCCAGATGTCAGAAGACCCTGAAAAGATAAGGCCAAAAACCAAAAACTCCCAAAATACCTGCACCAAAAAATATATATACAATATATACACAATTAGCAGAATATAACCTCACCTACACAACCACCCCTAAACACAGAGGGGAAGGAGGGAGGGTAAATTGGACTGCAGCAATGTGGATCCTCGAACATCTACATTTATGGTAGGTACAAAACTGTACTATGTTCTTCATTCCACATTGCTGCAGTCCTAACTATTGGGTAGAATCCCAAAGCAGAGGTAAGGGAGGCTGGCAAATCATAAGGAAGCAGGAACTGACAACATGCCTTGCAAAATAGCTGTGGCAAAACCAGCCCTAGACTTAGAGTAGAGAGGAAGGTGATAATGCTTAGAGAAAGTATGCACTGAACTCCAAGTAGCTGCCTCCAAAATATCCTTAGTTGCCACCCCTTAGAAATGCTGTTGAAGTGGCAGTAGCCCTAGTGGAATGAGGCCTAATCCCAGCTGGAATCTCCTTGCCATGATGGGAATAAAAAATGTAATGCAACACCCAATCCACCTAGAAATAGTTTGTTTTGACACAGGCTTGCCCTTTGAACTCAAAGCAAAAGAAACAAACAACTGCTGAGACTGCCTAAAATCCTTAGTCCTGCTCAAATAATAACGCAATAGCCTGTGTACATCTAAAGTGTGCAAAATCTTTTCCCCTTTATTTTGGGGATCTGCATAAAAGGTAGGCAAATGAATAGTTTGGTTTAAAGCCACACTAGAAACCACCTTAGGCATAAAGGAAGGATTAGTACGTAAAGATACCCTATCCTTATGAAAAATCAAAAAAGGCTCCACTGCCATAAGGGCCTGCAACTCAGAAACCCTTCTTGCAGAAGTAATGGCCAACAAAAAGCAGTCTTCCATGACAAGTATTTCAATTCAGCAGTAGCCGAGGCTCAAAAGGTTGTAGAGTAAGTTTCTCCAACACAAAATTGAGATCCCAAGCAGGAGTAGGAGCTCTATTGGGGTCTTATATTCTTTGCCCCTCTAAGAAATTGCTTGAACAAAGGATGAAAACAATGGTGGGTCACAATCATAGTGAGCTGAAATTGCTGCAGCATGAATCTTAATGGAAGAGAAAGACAAACCTTTGTCCAGTAACTCAGTAAGATATTGAAGAGCCACACTCAAATTTGGCTCAGTAATCTCCAAATTGTTTGCTGCACTCCAAAACAAAAATCTCTTCCATTTTTCTGCACACTTTCCTTGTACTAGGTCTTCTGGCTTCCATAATCACATTTAAAACTTGTTGAGGAAGCTGAGACCTGCTGTCTTTCAAAACAGAATATGCCAGGCTGTTAGATGTAGAGAGTGAAGCTTGACATTGAGCAGATGACCGTCCCTCTGAGACAACAGGTGTGGAATCAAGGGTAAAGGCCATGGAGGCTTCCTTACCAGACTCCTCAGTAATGGGTACCAGTGCTGCCGAGGCCAATCTGGAGCTATTAAAATCATCCTTGGCTTGTCTTGTCTGACCTTTAGAAGCACCTTTGGAAGAAGAGGCAGAGGTGGAAAGGCATACACATGAAGATTTTTCCAACTGAAAGAAAGAGCATCCACTTTCCAAGCTGTGTGATGAAATCCCTTCTGCAAAACTTTGGCAGCTGGTGGTTTAGTGGAGAAGCGAACAGATCTATGTCTGGAGTTCCCCATGACACTGTCAATTTTTGAAATACATGAAGATCCAGTTTCCACTCGTGGGGATCCATGATTTGTCTGCTTAATACATCTGCTAAGGAGTTCTGTGCTCCGGCAGAAACCTTGCCTGAAGAGTTAGTTGCAGACTGAGCGCAGTCTCCCATAAAATCATTGCTTGTCTGCACAATGGGTAAGAATGTGTTCCCCTTGTTTGTTGATGTACCACATGACAGTTGTGTTGTCTGTTAGAATCAACACCTGCCCTGGAAGAAGTAACTCCTTGAAAGCAATTAATGCAAACTGAACTGCTAACATCTCTTTCATATTGATATGTAGATGCTGTAGTCTGGCAGGCCACTTGTCTTGTATCCACTTTCCATTTAGATGAGCTCCCCAAGCAATATCTGAGGCATCTGTCGTTAGAATCTGACTTGCCTCTGGCCGGGTCACAGAGAGTCCCTTGTTTAGGTGACATTCCTGAGCCCACCACAAAAATTCCTTTTGAATGCAAGGTATTATTTGAATGACAGTGTCCAAATCCTGGCAGTGCTGTGTCCACAGATTTTTGAGATACCATTGTAGCTTCCGCATATGCAGTCTGGCATTGGGAAGCACCAGAATACAAGATGCCATGAACCCTAAGGCTTGAAGGACTGTCCTTGCAGTCAGCCCGGACTGAAGAGATAGATGATGGAAGTAACTGGAAAGATTCTTTTGTTTGTCCGGGGTTAAAAAGGCCATCTGGGCTGCTGTATTCAGTCTCACACCCAGAAAGCACATGTCTTGAGAGGGTACTAGACTGGACTTTATTTCGTTCACAGAATACCCTAGGCATCTTAGCACTGCTATGACATATTCCAGATGCTGTAGAAGATCTTCTTTTTCTTGAGCCAGAATCAGGCAGTCGTCCAAGTAAGGATAGATTTGGATTCCTTTTAGCCTGAAGTAAGCTATCACTGGAGCCAGAACCTTTGTGAATACTCTGGGCAGTAGATAAGCCAAAGGGCAATGCAGAGAACTGATAATGAGAATTTCCAGCTCGAAAGCAGATACTTCCTGCAACTTAGTCTTATTGGCACATGAAGGTAAGCTTCCTTGAGATCTAAAGTTACCATCCAGTGATCTTTGCCCAGCAGAGGTAGAAGCTGTTGTAACGTCAACATTTTGAACTTGGGAATGTCCAGATAAGTGTTGAGGATAGATAAATCCAGAATTGGTCTCCACGTGTTCCCCTTCTTTGGCACTAGGAACAGGCGAGAATAAAATCCTAGGCCCCTTTCCGGCACAGGAACTGACTGAATGGCCCCTGTTTGGAGCAACAGAGAAATTTGCTTGTGAGCCTCTGTTCTTTGAAGAGGAGGAATGTCTGGCATGCCTTTGAAAGGAGGCAAGGTATGGAAATAAAACCTGTAACCGTGGTGAATAATATCCAGAACCCATCTGTCTTGGGTAATTAAATCCCAATTTTCTTTGAAAAGAGACAGCCTTCCTCCCAAAGGTGCTGCCAGGCAAGAACGTACTGGCAGCTGAAAAGGCAGGTCATTGGGTCTGCTTACGAAAGGACTGACCCCTGCCCTCACCAGAAGTCTGAGCAGGAGAACTCCCTGTCCTAGGCCTAAAAGAACCCTGAGCTCTGCCCCTACCACGTCTAGACCTACCCCTAGACTGAGAATCATAAGCAGGATAAGTCCATCCCTTAGTAGGCCAATTTCTACTAAACTTCGGAGGCTGCACCTGCAAAAAATCTTTAACAGTTTGCATAGACTTAGCCTTGTCCTCCATTTTCTTCAAAACTGCTTCCACAGGCGAACCAAACAACACATCAGACTGTAAAGGAGCATCCAAAATCCTTGTCTTAACATGCTCAGCTAAATTCTGATCTCTCAGCCAGGCGTGCCTCGAAGAACAGAACCAGTGGCAGCCACCCTGGAGGAGGCCTGCACAGCATCAAAACCACACTGCAAGGAATGTTTACCCACCTGTTCAGACACATGAACTAAATCCTGCAACTCTTTACACTCAATACCTTCAGCCAGAGCATCCACCTTAGATTTCAACTGTGAAAGAAGATAATTCTGATATTTTAACATGTGAAACTGACAATTCAACCCTCATGGCTAAAGTGGAAGAAGTATACACTTTCTTTCCCCATCTATCCAAAGCCCTTGCCTCTTTATCAGGAGGGACAGGATTTTTAACAACTGAGGCCTTCACACCTTTAGGCCCCTGAGAGACAGTTTCTGGGTCTGCCCTAGGACTCTTAAAAAGATACTTATGAGCTTCAGGCACCCTATAATACCTATCCGGTTTAACTGGGGCAGGAGGCAAAGAATCAGGATTCAGGAAGCCTCTGCAAACACATCTTCCACCACATTCAAAACAGGAGGTATAGCTAAAGGCCTATGCTGGGGTAAAACAAGAACTCCCTAAGCCTTTTCCTGGAATCAGAGAAATCTTGACCTTCCCATTTAAAATGCTCCCTCATGGAATGCAGAGTCTCTGAAAAGAAAAATCCTCAGGAGGAGAAGCAGAAGGAGTAGAATCATCCACATCAGAATCAGAATAAGGAGGGTACTCCTGCAAGTCTTCAGCCGAAGACTCCGAAGCCTCCGAGCATTGCTCAAAACTCTCAAACTCAGGTTCCACCCTAGGCCTCTTATCAGGAGGGGGCATAGAACCCCTAATCATAGTAATCAAATCCTCTGCCATTTTAAGCATATGTTTCTTAGGCAAAGATCCTGAAGCAGTAGGAGAAACCCCCACAGAAGCTAAACTTGGCCTGCCCCTCAAAGAAGCCTTGGAAACTGAAGGGGAGGCTCTAACCACCTTAGGAAGAGAGGGAAGAACAGCCACTTGAGAAGCCCCCTCAGCCTGGCCTACTTCCTGAGAGGATACATCCTGTAACAGTAAAGTCTCTCCCTGAGACTCCAAAGAGACACCTGGCAAAACCTCCGGCTCCACTGAGCCCTCCAAAGAACCGACGTCTGGGACTGTCGGTTCCTCCACCCTAGGCTTTGCTGCTTTATCTTTGCGTTTTTTAGCCGAAGCCGGCGTCGGAGCATCCAACGGCATTTTATAATTACAACGCTTCCCAAACACTAACCTGGCACAGTCTAACCTTCTCTTAATAGTGCGTTTGTTAAATCTAGCACAAGAGCGGCATCCAACAACGTCGTGCTCAGGCCCTAAACAAGGTATACACAAAGTATGGTAATCCCTATGAGGTATCTGTTTCCCACAAGAAATACAGTTATTCACTTTTTCTGACATCCGGTTAAATACTGAGGCAAGAAAAAACCAAAATATTCCCCAACGGGGTACTTAGCCAACTTTGATTCGGTCTGAAACTCTGACTTCAGAAACTTTCAGAACGCCAACCTGCACTCGCAAAATTGCTTCTGCATCGGACCATGCGGCAAAAAAGACTGAGGATATGACGTCGGTCATGCGCATTAGTACCCTGACGTACTGACGTCAGTCTAATGCGCCCTGACCGACGTCAGCCATATACTTTGGTATTCGGGCCGACTGGACAGCGGACTACCCTATAGTTAGGACTGCAGCAATGTGGAATGAAGAACATCCTTGGAGGAGTCGGAGACTGGATTCTAAGACAGTCTCCAGATCTTAGCAGCTGGACCCAAAAATGGCAAATGGTCATGAGATCTCTTCCTGGATTTGACTTTTTTTCTCTCTTGCTCCTTATCCTTCTCCTATCCCTTCCACTTTTCATTTTCCTTATCTTTATCCTTCTCCGCAACTATCCTAGACTTGCGCTTAAATTTTTTTGCTTGACAGGGAATTAGAAGCAGAGAGGACAGATTCTCGCACTGTGACATGGACAGGGCAATTTAACACTAGTTTAGTGTGCTGATCAAAGTGGGCACTGGCCCCACAGAAAGAACAGTAGGAGCAATCCTCATCAAAATGGCTTGCCCCATGCAGTAGACCCACTGAGAATGGCCACCCTGGGAAGGATCTTATGCCAGCAAGCATGCACATTTTGAATCCTAAAGCCCTGTCAAACATTCGGGGATATTCCAAAGGTTAACATTCAAGTGACAGTCATAGAGTTGACACAGACACACACACTAGACCTGCTTACAAACTCAACCTGGACAAATGCATTACACGCACTTGCAAATTAAGCAGTAACAAGTCTTGTCCAGATACAGATTTGCTGTATCCAGGACTGTAAGCTCCTGAGTCCCCCCACCCACTTAACTAGGGTTAAACTATTCCTGCACCATAAAGTCTGCTCTTCAAACTTTCCCTTGCAACTATCCAGCTTTTTAGTTTTATCACTCAAATCTGTTTCTTTGAGCTTAGCACTTGTTCAGAACTCATTGTAAGCACTAAATAAGCTACAAATTACTACAGCACTCAACTTTCCTTACTTGTCTAGAGGAAAACAGTTTTTAGTACTTAATAAATAAGCACCTATCCAGGCATGTCTAAGGGTCCGCTCCCAGTGTTTTCTCCTGTCTACCCGATGAATCTGGGCATCTTGGGACAATGCAGCAATTGCCTCATGTACACAGATAACCCTCTCGTCCTACCACCCAACACTATGACCTGTGAGAGATGCACTTATAGAGCCAAACTGGAAGCAAAGCTCTCTTCACTGAAGACTGAACTAGACAGTCAACAGGTGAAGGTAAACATTTTCACTGCACCACACTTATCACATAGTCCTTCAAAACCTACACCAACAAAACACACAGAAGCACAAAACACACACCTACATTCACGGAGTTTCGCAGTAAAAATCTGCCCAAACAACCGAGACCACCAAAGCAGAAATGCAAGCAACCTCCACCCCCCAACACAATCCAAATGACACATAGCCGACATACTCAGTGTGCCACTCAACTATAGCCCATAAGGCATAATGTACCCAACACTCTAGTTATAGGTGACTCTATAATCAGGCACACTGATGTTCCACTCACCAGGCTAAACAAGGAGAAAGTTATTGTCAGCTATCTGTCGGGTGCCAGGATCCGCCATATAATGCACACACTCAGGTCACTCCACAACAAGTACAAATATGACTCTGTCATTATCCATGTTGGCGTGAATGACCTGAGATGTACCTCCCTGGACTACATGAAAAGAGACATGGAGGAGCTCTCCAATCTTGTAGCCCAAGCAGGTATGACCCAGCCCTGAGTAGCATTCTGCCATCACCCAGAATTATACCACAGTACAAGGACAAAATGATTGACTTCAACAATTGGCAAAGTTTCTGGTGTCATTCTAAGGGAATCCAGTATCTGTCTGCCTGGGATGACATGATCGATAGACCATGATGCTTTGCCAGATATGGCTTGCACCTGGCCAGCCTTGGGATTCTGGATACTGGCAAAGGCTCTTGCCACTCCTAAGGTGCCTTTTTTAAGCAAGGTTCAAATGACAAATTCACCACCGTAACAGGTACAAGCAAGCAAAATCTGAGGGTAATGCTCCTCAATGCTAGAAGTCTAAACCTCAAAATGCACTCACTCAAGGCACTCCTTAAAATGGAGAACATTGATATATGTGCAGTGACAGAGACCTGCTTCAAAGCTCCAGAGAGCACCCCTGCATTACCAGGCTATAATTCATACCACACCTTTTGGCCACAAAACCCGGACCAAAACACTAAAGGTGGAGGAGTGCCCATATTCATTAAAGATATCCACACCTCCAAGCTAGTTGCTCAGCATAATGCATCCGAGATTATCCAAGTTCAACTAACTCTGGGCAAAACCGCAATCCAGATTGTAGCTTGCTACAGACCTCCCACCATGCTCCAGGATTCCCACTCCTCTTTTCTTGATACACTGGAAAATATTAAGGTACAACCCAACACCCTAATAATGGGGGATTTCAACTACCCCACCATTAACTGGGAAAACTTCTCATGTACCAACTCTTTTGCTCAACATTTTCTGGAATTCATCAATTCCAACTCCTTGGATCAACTTATCCACACCCCCACCAGGGGCAGCAATATCCTAGACTTGGTCATCACCAACATGAGCAACCGGTGTTCCACACCAGAGGTCAGCTCCTCATTGGTCAGATCTGACCACACGCTAATCACCCTAGACATCCACATCCCACTCCCAACCCCCATTAGGAAACCAATCGTAAAAAATTTCTCCAAAGCCAACTTCACTCTTCTTAAGACAGAAGTGGCAAACTTCACGACACCCATACAGATGGGCAATAGAGGTACGACTGCAGAATCCTACATAAATGCCCTAAGCACTTACATGAGTGCATGGATTGTGCTATCCCTAATCGAACCAAGATGCTATCCTCCAAAAAAAGGAAGTCAATCTGGTGGTCTTCTGCCATAAATAAACTCTACAACAGAGGAAAGAAACTGTTGCAAAAAAGAGTAAAATCCCACGATTGGAGGAACTCCTTGGTCAGCCTCAGTAAGAAGCTGAGATCCCTCATAAAATCCTCCAAAGCTAGTTATGAAAACAAAATTGACAATGATTCTAAAGACAACCACAAAGCATTCTATAGCTATGTCAAGAATCTCAATGGCAACACTCAGATCTGCTCCGAGTTACAGCACAATGACACTAAATATACAGAACCAACTGATATTGCCAACAACCTGGCAGATAGGTTCAGTGCCAACTTTACCTCCCTCTCACCCCCTAAAGGGCTCATCTTTATACCGGAAGAATGTAAAGTTCCTGTAATCATGGCTGCACAGGTAAAAACCTCATTCTCCAAAGTCAAGAACACAGCATCCATGGGACCTGACAACATTCCAGGCTGCCTTCTACACAAACTACAGAATGAACTGGCACCCCACCTAAGTACCATGTCCAATCATAGCCTCACCTCAGGCTTTGTGGTCATTGAATGGCACACCACGACGGTTATCCCATTCCACAAAGGGGGAGCCACAACAGACCCCGGGAACTACTGCCCCATTAGCCTGACGAGCCTGGTCTGCAAGGCCATGGAACGTATCATCATGGAACTCAAAGACATTGGAGATCTCCAAACTCTGGACCCCACACAGTTCGGGTTTGTAAAGGACACATCAAGTCTCCTAAACCTGATAGACTTCTTTGAAGCAGTCACCAAAGCTATAGATGAGGGTGAGGTGGTTCACACAGCCTATCTAGTTCTTTCCAAGGCTTTCAACACCATCCCCCACTCTGGAATTATAGATAAACTCACTAAACTAGGTATAAATCCCTATGTCACAAGATGGGTTGCCAACTGGCTTACTGACAGAACCCACACTGTGAAAGTAGCAGACTCCAAATCAGACTTCAGAGCAGTGACAAGTGGAGTACCACAGGGTTCAGTCCTGGGTCCTCTCCTGCTTGGTATCTACTTCTCTGAAGTACAGGCTAACACAGAAGGTCTTTGGCTACCTATGTTCGCAGAGGACTGCAAACTAGGAGCCATAATCAAAACTCCTAACGATGTGGACATCCTACAAAAGGGCTTCACTGAGACAAATGCCTGGTGTCAAAGCCATGGTCTCAAGCTCAATGCCAAAAAGTGCATTGTCATCCCTTTTGGTAAAAACTCTGTACCCATGAACTACCACATAGGCAGTAGTCTACTTAACACCAAAAGTATGATAAGAGACCTTGGGACACAGATGGACAAGTAGTCCCTCCTTTGATAATTACATTGCCACAGTGGTCAGGAAATCCTTCTACATGGCACACCTCATCACAAAAGGTTTCTCATCCAGAAAAAAAGAGGTCATTGTTCCCCCTCTACTCATTAGACCCATTACAAAGTACAATGCCCCTTTTGGTATGTACCTCACAAGACATCTACAACTGGAAAGGCCGCAGAAATACCTCACAAAGAGGATTACTGGCCTCAAACAGATGCCCTATGCAGACCGACTCAAAAAACTCCAGCCTTACTCCGTCGCATATCACCTACTCAGAGGCGATCTCTGCCTAACATACAAAGCTATGTCTAACCCAGAGCTGTTGGACATGCTCCACTTAAAGAAATCCCAATCCCTCTCAACTACATGCTCTAGGGACCTAAACCTTGTCACCACAATAAAACAGAACATGCTGGAGGGATAGATTCCTGTCCAACAGACTTCCCGTACTCTGGAAGAGACTACCTACCTATGTCAAACAGAGCTCCTCATTAGCACTCGTCAAGAAAAATCTTGAGGATTGGATGGGTAATAGGAAATTCACCCCGGGGATCACTTCTGTGGTTCTGCTTGACAGGGGCACAGGAAAATAATTTTCTTGGGTGGTGAAAGCTAAGGTACCTTTTGGCTAGGCTTGCATAGGCGATAGGGCCAATAGCCTAGTACCTACCTATGAACCTATAAAACCTTATCAAAATCCTAACAGCAACAAACTAACCAGACCCTAACAACCAGAGCATTAGTCTAATAACAAAAAAATGTATACAAATGTTCATATATATATATATATATATATATATATATATATATATATATATATATACACAAACACACATACACATTTTTTTTTAACTGGAGAGAAGGGAAGGCAGGAAAAAAACAAAACAAGGAAAGAAGACATAATAAAGAGAGAAACGGAAAAAAAATACCACTAAAAATACGAATGAAGTATCATAATACCCTATCAGTAAGAAAAGCTAGACTTATCTTAACCAAATTATTGAACACTGTGCTAAGCCCAAGGATCATGTCCTAATATTACGAGCAGCAAATGGGATCTGGGGAACTATGAGTAAAGAGGGAAGTTATGGTTAGAAGGGAAGACCCTAAATCTTGGATCAAAGAGACTGAAAGCTGCCAGCTTCAGATCGGCTATATCCCAGTAGCTGAGGTGGAAGGAAAAAACACTGGATCTAGATTTAACTCCTCACTTTAGATGAAAGTGATTACAAGAAAATGGAAAATGTCTGCATGTTATGGTAACTATCTCAGATATCTGCAGTAATTAAAAGGATTGTGTGCTAAATGCTTATATCACAAGAACATTTCTAAGAAACCATCAATTTCCACTAATCCCAAAAGAGCATCTTCAGAAGATGTATCCTCCAGCATGTACAGCCAGATGAAACAGTGCAGAAGAAAAGTTGGTTGAAAAATATAAACTCAAGAGGTTAGTTACAAACAGATATGTCACCCGGTGGACAGACAATTGTTTCACAGACAGGACCCAGGAAATTAGAATTGGGAGTCCGCCTCTACAAAGAGGCCAGTCACAAGTTGAGTCCCTCAAGGATCAGTCCTTGGACCTCTCCTTTTGGCATTTACTTCTCAGAAGTCAAGGCCAATGTCATTGGTCTCTGGTTGACCAAATTTGCAGATGACTGCAAATTAGGAGCTGTCATTGAATCTCACACTGACAGAAATGTTCTCCAGGAGTGGCTGACAAGTACAAGAAAATGGTGTCAGAGCCATGGACTAAAAGTAAATGCCAAGAAATTAATAATGGTATCCTTTTTGATGTCATCCACCCCTGGTAACTATTATATTGACAACACACCCCTTAGAGTTGATCCAGTAGTCAAGGAGTTAGGAACACACATAGATAGTAATCTAGTCTTTGACAATCACATGTCTACACTGGTGAGGAAATCATTCTATGTTCCGCAACTTATAAACAAAGGTATGGCATCCAAGTCCAAGGAAGCCATTGTTCCACTGTATTCGGCATTCATCAGACCTATCATTGAGTACAATGCCCCCTTTGGTATGTACCTAACCAGGCATATCCAACAACTGCAACATCCACAGAGGTTCCTCACTAAAAGAATACACAGCATAAGTAATATGTCCTATGCAAACCGCCTCACGGTCCTATTCCTGTATTCTGTCTCCTACTCTAATGGACCTCCTGCATATCCACAAAACAAACAGTACCAGAATTACCTGTTCTAAAGACCTTACCTGTGATATATAGGACCTGCTGGAGAGATACGCATGTCTCCCAGAGACTACCTCTTCTATGGAACAGGTTCTCCATTCACGCGAAGCAGAGTTCCTCCGTAACCCAATTCAAGTACAACTTAGACAATTGGATGGGAAAACGAAAATTCATCCCTGGTTTGGCACCTATGTCTCTAATGGACACAGGTAACCTGTAAATGGTTCATCTCCCAGGCCCATGCTTACACTTACCAAGGGTATCAGAACTTGTCAGAAATTTGGGATGCATAGCTAGGCTTAAAAAGGCCCTTGTGGTCATTAGCCTAGTAAACACCTATGAACATTACGTCTCAGAATCAAATGGTCAGAAATCCAAGACATATCGGCACAAATAACATTTTCCCTCTTTTTTTACATTACAGGTTGGATATGGTCAAAAATTGCAAATAAATGAAAATATCAGCAAAGCAAAACTAATTTTTATGATTACCAGTGTTCCTTGCTTCCCTGCTATTTTTTGTGTAAAGGTTTGAATTGGAGCTTAATGTTTTTAATATGTCTGGCATATTATCTTCATTGTAAATTCATACATAGCTTTGTAATGGCTTCATGACAAATTCCAAATAAACACCAATGATAGTACTGAAAAAAGTACAGTTTTGTACCTACCATAAATGTAGATGTTCGAAGATCCACATTGCTGCAGTCCTAACACTTGGGTAGTCCGCTGTCCTCGGTCGGCCCGAATATCAAAGTATAAGGCTGACGTCGGTCAGGGCGCATTTGACTGACGTCAGGACGTCAGGGTACAAATGCGCATGACCGACGTCATATCCTCAGTCTTTTCTTGCCCCAGATGTCAGAAGACCCTAAAAATAAAGGTCAAAACCAAAGACAGCAAACAACCAACCAACCACCCTGCACTAACTATATGTACAATATATACAATATACACAAAATGTACAACCCAACCCACACAACCTCTAACTACAGAGGGAAGGAGGGAGGGTAAATTGGACTGCAGCAATGTGGATCTTCGAACATCTACATTTATGGTAGGTACAAAACTGTACTATGTTCTTCATCTCACATTGCTGCAGTCCTAACACTTGGGTAGAATCCCAAAGCAGAGGAAAGGGAGGATGGCTAACTACAAGGAAGCAGGAGCTGCCAAAATGCCCTGCAAAACAGCAGTGGCAAAACCAGCCCTGGACTTAGAGTAAAGTGGCAGGTGATAATGCCTAGAGAAAGTATGCACAGAACTCCAAGTAGCTGCCTCCAAAATATCCTTGGTTGCCACTCCCCTCAAAAAAGCTGTTGAAGTGGCAGTAGCCCTAGTGGAATGAGGCCTAATCCCAGCTGGAATCTCCTTGCCATGATGGGAATAACAGAAAGCAATGCAAAACCCAATCCACTTAGAAATAGTTTGTTTTGATACAGGCTTGCCCTGAGAACTCAAGGCAAAAGAAACAAACAACTGCTGAGACTGCCTGAACCCTTTAGTTCTGTCCAAATAATAACGCAACTGCCTGTGGACATCTAAAGTGTGCAAAATCTTTTCCCCTTTATTTTGTGGATTTGCATAAAAAGTAGGCAAATGAATAGTTTGGTTTAAAGCCACACTAGAAACCACCTTAGGCATAAAGGAATGATTAGTACGTAATGATACCCTATCCTTATGGAAAATCAAGAAAGGCTCAACTGCCATAAGGGCCTGTAATTCAGAAACCCTTCTTGCAGAGGTAATGGCCAACAAAAAAGCAGTCTTCCATGATAAATATTTCAACTCAGCAGTAGCTGCAGGCTCAAAAGGTTGTAGAGTGAGTTTCTCCAACACAAAATTGAGATCCCAAGCAGGAGTAGGAGCTCTTTGGGGGTCTTATATTCTTTGCCCCTCTAAGAAATTGCTTGAACAAAGGATGAGAAAACAATGGTGGGTTGCAATCATAGTGAGCTGAAATTGCTGCAGCATGAACTTTAATAGAAGAGAAAGACAAACCTTTGTCCAGTAACTCAGTAAGATATTGAAGAGCCACACTCAAATTAGGCTCAGAAACATCAAAATCTTTGCTGCACTCCAAAACAAAAATCTCTTCCATTTGTCTGCGTACACTTTCCTTGTACTAGGCCTCCTAGCTTCCAAAATAACATTCAAAACTTGCTGAGGAAGTGGAGGCCCACTTTGGTTCAAAACAGAATATGCCAGGCTGTTAGGTGCAGAGAGTGAAGCTTGACATTTAGCAAATGGCTGTCCTCCTGCGACAACAGGTGTGGAATCGAAGGCAAAGGCCATGGAGGCTTCCGTACCAGGCTTCTCAGTAATGGGTACCAGTGTCGAGGCCAATCCGGAGCTATTAAAATCATCCTTGGCTTGTCCTGTCTGACCTTTAGAAGTACCTTTGGGAGGAGAGGCAGAGGTGGAAAGGCATATACATGAAGATTGCTCCAATTGAAAGAAAGAGCATCCACTTTCCAAGCTGTGGGATGAAACCTTTTTGTGCAAAACTTTGGCAGCTGATGGTTTATTGGAGAAGCGAACAGATCTATGTCTGGAGTTCCCCATGACACTGTCAATTTCTGAAATACATGAGGATCCAATTTCCACTCGTGGGGATCCATAATTGTCTGCTCAACACATCTGCTAAGGAGTTCTGTGCTCCTGGCAGAAACCTTGCCTGAAGATTGAGCTGTAAACTGAGAGCAGTCTCCCACAAAATCATTGCTTGCTTGCATAGAGGATAAGAATCGTTCCCCTTGCTTGTTGATGTACCACATGACAGTTGTGTTGTCTGTTAGAATCAACACCTGCCCTGGAAGAAGCAATTCCTTGAAAGCAATTAATGCAAACTGGACTGCTAACATCTCCTTCATGTTGATATGTAGATGTTGTAGTCTGACAGGCCACTTGTTTTGTATCCACTTTCCATTTAGATGAGCTCCCCAAGCTTTGTCTGAGGCATCTGTCGTTAAAATCTGACTCGCCTCTAGCGGGTCACAGAGAGTCCCTTGTTTAGGTGACATTCCTGAGCCCACCACAAAAATTCCTTTTGAATGCAAGGTATTATTTGAATGACAGTGTCTAGATCCTGGCAGTGCTGTGTCCATACATTTTTGAGATACCATTGTAGCTTCCTCATATGCAGTTTGGCATTGGGAAGCACCAGAATACAAGATGCCATGAACCCTAAGGCTTGAAGGACTGTCCTTGCAGTCAGCCCGGACTGATGAGATAGTTGATGGAAGTAAAGGGATAGACTCTTTTGTTTGTCCGGGGTTAAAAAGGCCATCTGGGATGCTGTATTCAGTCTCACACCCAGAAAGCACATGTCTTGAGAGGGTACTAGACTGGACTTTATTTCGTTCACAGAATACCCTAGGCATCTTAGCACTGCTATCACATAATCCAAATGATGAAGAAGCTCTTCTCTTCCTTGAGCCAGAATTAAGCAGTCGTCTAAATAAGGATAGATCTGTATTCCTTTTAGTCTGAAGAAAGCTATCACTGGAGCCAGAACTTTCGTGAACACTCTGGGCGCAGTAGATAAGCCAAAGGGCAATGCAGAGAACTGATAGTGAGAAGTCCCAGCTCAGCAGATACTTTCTGCAACTTAGTCTGATAGGAACATGAAGGTAAGCCTCCTTGAGATCCAAAGTTACCATCCAATGATCTTTGCCCAGCAGAGGTAAAAGCTGCTGCAACGTCAACATTTTGAACTTGGGAATGTCCAGATAAGTGTTGAGGATAGATAAATTCAAAATTGGTCTCCACGTGTTCCCCTTCTTTGGTACTAGGAACAGGCGAGAATAAAATCCTAGGCCCACTTCTGGCAGAGGGACCGGCTGTATGGCCCCTAGTTGGAGCAACAGAGAAACCTGTTTGTGAGCCTCTAGTCTTTGTGGAGGAGGAGCGTCTGGCATGCCTTTGAAAGGAGGCAAGGTATGGAAATAAAACCTGTAGCCGTGGTGAATGATATCCAATACCCATCTGTCCTGGGTAATTAAACTCCAATTTTCTTTGAAAAGTGCCAACCTTCCTCCCAAAGGTGCTGCCAGGCAGGCAGGCTCTGGCAGCTGAAAAGGTAGGTCATTGGGTCTGCTGACGAAAGGACTGACCCCTGCCCTCACCGAAGCCTGTGCAGGAGAACTCCCTGTTCTAGGCCTGAAAGAGCCCTGGGCTCTGCCCTTACCAAGTCTAGATCTACCCCTAGACTGTGAACCATAAGAAGGATACGTCCACCCTTTAGTAGGCCAATTTCTACTAAACTTTGGAGGCTGGACCTGCAAAAAATCTTTAACAGTCTGCATAGACTTAGCCTTGTCTTCCATTTTCTTTAAAACTGTCTCAACAGGAGGACCAAACAACACGTCAGATTGTAAAGGAGCATCTAAAATCCTTGTCTTAACATGTTCAGACAAATTCTGATCCCTCAGCCAGGCGTGCCTGCGAAGGACTGACCAGTGGCAGCGACCCTAGGCGAGGCCTGTACAGCATCAAAACCACATTGCAAAGAATGCTTACCCACCTGTTCAGAAACATGCACTAAATCTTGCAACTCCTTACAATCAATACCTACTGCCAGAGCATCAACCTTAGACTTCAATAGTGAAAGGAGATAATTTTGGTATTTCAACATGTGAAACTGGCAATTCAGAGCCCTCATAGCAAGAGTGGAAGAAGTATAGACTTTCTTTCCCCATCTATCCAAGGCCCTAGCCTCCTTGTCTGCAGGAACCGGATTCTTAACAACAGAAGCCTTAACACCTTTAGGCCCCTGGCTAACAGTTTCTGGGTCTGCCCTAGGACTCTTAAAAGATACTTATGAGCTTCAGGCACCCTGTAATACCTATCCGGCTTAACAGGAGCAGGAGGCAAAGAATCAGGATTAAGAGAAGCTTCTGTAAAACATCTTCCACTACATCCAAAACAGGAGGTATAGCCAAAGGCCTATGCTGGGGTAAAACAGAAATTCCCTAAGCCTTTTCCTGGAATCAGAGAAGTCCTGACCCTCCCACTTAAAATGCTCCCTCATGGAATGAAGAGTTTCTGAAAAGAAAAATCCTCAGGAGGAGTAGCAGAAGGAGTAGAATCATCCACATCAGAATCAGAATAAGGAGAGTACTCCTGCAAGTCTTCAGCCGAAGACTCTGAAACATCTGAAGCCTGCTCAAAACCCCCCAACTCAGGATCCACCCTAGGTCTCTTATCAGGAGGGGGCATAGAACCCCTAATCAAAGTAATCAAATCTTCTGCCATTTTAAGCATATGCTTCTTGGGCACAGTACCTGAGGAGCTAGGGGTAATACCAACTGAAGCCAAACCTGGCCTGCCCCTGGGGGAAGCCTTTGAAACAGAAGGAGAGGGCCTAGCCACCTTGGGAAGGGAGGGGAGTATAGTAAGATGAGAAGCCCCCTCAGCCTGACTAGTCTCCTGAGAGGCCACATCCTGCAACAATAAGGTCTCACCCTGGGAACACAAAGAAACCTCCGGTGGAGCCACCGGCTCCACCGACACCTCTAAAGAACCGGCGTCTGGTACAGACGGTTCTTCTAGCCTAGGCTTAACTGCCTTGTCCTAGCGCTTCTTGAAGAAGCGGGCGGAGCATCCGGCGGCATTTTATAGTTACACCGCTTCCCAAAGACTAACCTTGCACAATCCAACCTTCTCTTTATAGTGCATTTATTAAATCTAGCACAAGAGCGACAGCCAACAACGTCGTGCTCAGGCCTAAGCAAGGAATACACAAAGTATGATAATCTCTATGCGTATCTGTTTCCCACAAGAAATGCAATTATTAACTTTTTCTGACATCCGGTAAATGACTGAGGCAAGAAAAACTAAAATATTCTAGCAGGTACTTAGCCAACTTTGAACTCGGTCTGAAACTTCATCGAAAAATCTCAGAACGCCAACCGGCACTTGCAATACTGCTTCTGCATCGGACCATGCGGCAAAAAAGACTGAGGATATGACGTTGGTCATGCGCATTTGTACCCTGACGTCCTGACGTCAGTCAAATGCGCCCTGACCGACGTCAGCCTTATACTTTGATATTCGGGCCGACCGAGGACAGCGGACTACCCAAGTGTTAGGACTGCAGCAATGTGAGATGAAGAACATCTATTTAGGATTTACTAGCTACTTTTGCACTTGATCATATGAGCAGATGCATCATCTGGATAGAGCTTGTGCAACATAATGGTTAAAGGGGGTAATTAAATTAGCTAAGTAAACAAATATGAGGACACAATCCTGAAAGGAGCAGGCCCAATTATACACTGGATAAAAAGTTTCATTTTTATGTACATCAAAGCACACAACAGACTTTACTCCACAACCAAAAAGAAACCTTTTGAAGGAAGAAACATCATAAATATCATACAAAATTAAAATATGTGGCTTATGAGATTAGCTGATCATTAGAGTAGGATCAGCATAGATTTGTTTTATGAATTTATTACTATACAGCACATAGCTTTCCTGATCCACTGTCAGGTTTATTTTGGTAACCAGCAACAAGATATTTACATGGCAGCGGATAAAAGTTTAGTGATGTAACTTCCACAGGATGAAACTAACTTGTATAGCTGTTCCACAAAGTGTTTTTTTTTTTGTCTTCCTTAACTCCAAAGTCATATTCTTTGGTACCCCCACCAAACTCTCATGTTCCAACATCCCCTATTTCTACACTCTAGAGTCACCTGCATTTAGAGGAAAACTATCATACAGGCACGGCATGGAGGGGAAGCAGAGGGCTATCGTTTGTGCTTTGATGCACATCAGGAGTACTTCTAGTTCTAGCTAGCATCTGCTTGCAGTGCATCTATGTAAAATGCTCTCTGACCTCCAGCAAAGTATGCATCCTACTCCCAAGATGTGAAAGTAGCCATTGGCTGTGTGCTACCCACTAGACCTGCAGGTTGTCAAAATCAATGGCAGCATACCAGCTTCCTGCCAAGATCTACAACAACCAAATAAAAGCTAAATGTTTCAATATACACCCCCCAAATATACCTTGGCAGAACAGATGTACAAGATGCTTCTCACCACAGCAGTGAACCATGTACATAAATACGTGAAGGCTACTGTGGGCTAAACTATGGAAAGAGGCTCCACAGCACTTCTGCTCTGAGTGTATCAGAAAAAGGTATTAGTCGGTCAAAGACAGAAAATGAAAGTTCATAATATGAGCACAAATGTGTGTATGTTAAAAAGCAAGACCTGAAAAGACAGAATAAAAAAGAAAACTACTGGCAAGGCACATATTAGTGAAGCCCACCTACCAGTCATACTCAGTCAGGGCAGGAGAATTTAGCTGTTGAAAGCGCAGGGTTACACATCATCCCCCAATATTATGTGGAAGGAAATGGGGAATCACGTAGAAGCCCTTACACAGCAAAGGATGTACAGAACAGTGGAAATAATACAGATTGTTTAAAAAAAAGCAAGAAACTGAAACGCCAGTTCAGACAGCTACTGCTACAAAAACACAGTATTTTTTATAATCCCTAGAAGTATGCAAAGTTTATTTCAGTTTATTCAGAACACATGAGGAAAAAGCTACTTTCATCTAATCTTGTTTGTAACTACTAAAATGCATAAATAACACAAGGCATGTTTTGCCCAATTATAGAGATTAAAATAAACAAAATTAATTAAAATACAATTTTTCTGCATTACATTTTAGAAGAAACGGTATATAAAAAAAAAAAATAACTTTTTAACATCTTTTTTTTTTAGTGGAAGGCTGGCTGTAGCCAGAGTAGAAGACTTTACCATACTACGTGCCATGAAAAGATAGCAGACATAATCTTCAGTGCATTCCTGCCTTCTACAAGCAGCCCATCAGAATCTATTAAAATTGCTGCACGCTGATAGCAGTACAGACATGACAAATCGCAGGGCAAGAGTCAGATACCAAAGAATGTGTCTTGGGGCTGTGAAGCCAGACCCATTTGCAAACAAATTATATTGTGCAGAGCTGGCATGCCCACTGCATGACAAACTGATGCAATTTCAGTGCTGTCGAAGAAGTTGGGTGAGATCTCTCTTTGATGCGGGCTAGGGTTAGTTTATAGAAACATGCCGTCTCCAGATCTGAATCACTTGGGGACTTCAGATGCCCTCAGTCGACAAGCCACAAATAATTACAGTACATACTTTCCATTGTTCTAAATTATATTACTCTCCTTATCTAAAGGCATAAGGGCATAAGTGAACAAACAAGGTCACTTCTATTCTGACCACAACATAAGCAAACATCGCTCTTTCATAATGTGATAAAATACTGCTCTGCTCTAGGCTAAATAACTTATCTATCGGGTCCCCTTTACTGTTTGGAGATGCAAACCTGACTTTGGGTGAATGGTGAAATGTCAAGATAGCAGCCTACATTCAAGAAAGTTCCTGCACTTTTCACTGAAGAGGTGATGCAACTATCTACTTATTGTAAAAACTCATTTGAAAAATGACACATTTAACTTCTGACGCCAGCTGATAAAGAATGTATGAAGTGTGTATCTCAGACTGCTTTTAGCAGCTCAGGTTTTTAATGAGCTTATGCTGATGACTGAGGTCAGTAAGCAACAGTGAGAAAGAAGATGAATCTGCTTTATGTCACAAGCACCCTTTGAGGGAGTCATATTAGCCTACAATCTAAACCAGTACGTATCTTATGGGAAATCAGAAAAAATAATTGTACAGCTGAAAGAAGTTCATTAGGTGAAATGGGAAAGCACATTAATTTTACAATACATCCAAAGAAAATGATACACTGGTGACAAATTAAAAATACAGGACTTTTACTGCTGGTTTTATTAAGAAGTAGTGCTGTGAGCAGTACAAAGCACTTCATGCACCAAGTGAAAATACTAACTAAAGTCATATTCAAGCACATATAACTTAGCACAGTGCTGTAACACAACTGGGTGCTTTAGGCAGAGACTTGACGTACAGTTGATACACTTGCTTAAAACTCAAGTTCCACTACGTTATGATCACCAACTCCTCCTAGCCTCCTAGCACTCATCTACAGTAAAAAAAAATTGACTGTCTTTTATTTTGAAATTAGTTTCACCCATTTCCAAATCTGCACATGCTGGCAAGTGAGACAGTAGTATCATAACATCACATTTCTATTTTTTATTCAACGTCGTTTTTAAGATAAGCAGGCTGATCCCCTAATACCCTTTGTGGACTACAGCCAAGCTGACAGAGCAATGCCTATGAAATATGGCAAATAACAGTCTTGAAAGATCTTGCAGTTGCATAAACGAGGCTATCTTCTTATCTAACACACAGTTACTGGCCTGTTTTTCCCAGAAGTATCCCTACTGCCTTACATCCAGAGATTATGTTGATATTGTAGAGGTATACACCATAAAAATTAGTAACATGTACTTACAAGGAGAGAAAGAGAGCTGCCACGTCATCTTCAGTTCTTCCAGCGGGAATGTCAAACAGTAACTAGTAAGATCACCCAATAAATCTACCT